>NW_004086489.1:22866-111386 GCF_000220395.1 Ichthyophthirius multifiliis
AAATCTACTTTAACCAAGTTAACCTACTTGTATTGATTATTCACCTGATGGAAATTTTCTTTGTATAGCTACTAATAAGGGAAAACTACACTTCTATGATTGTTAAAAATAGGAATGGTAAAGTTCTGTTTTGGAAATTTCAGAAAGCGATTAAGGTATATATATATATATATATATATATATATATATATATATATATATATGTGTGTTTTATTTTATTTTATTTTTTAGCTAAAGCTAAGGTACTTATGTAAGTTTTTTCTTCGGATTCTAAAAATTTGGCTACTATAGATTAAGATTATGCTGTTACTTTGTTTACTATAGGCATATAAATATATAAAAATATTTTATATAGATATATATATATATATACACATATATATATATATATATATATATATATATATATATATATATATATATATATATATATATATATATATATATATATTTAGATTATAAATCATTTGATCCTAACAATCCTAAGGAATGGTAATTTGTAGGAAAACATAGAGTACATCACGCAGAAATAAAATCAATAGCATTTGGTGAATCAAAAGATGAAAATGGAAATAAATATTATAAATTATTTAGTATAGGAGCTGATATGAAACTAGTTGAATATGAAGTTATTGAAATAGATGTAACTAAATAAAAAGAAACAAATATTAAATTTGTAGATAGATTAAAATTGAAGGCTGTTTATCCTGTAATTATTTGTATTATTATATTTATATTAAAAAAAAATAGATTGAATAAGAATGTATACCAACAGCATGTATTTGGTATCCTATAAATATGTATAAAGAAGATGTTTTATTAGTTGCTAATGAATAATATAAAGTTAAATTATGGCAATTTATGAAAAATAATTTTAAATGTAAAATATATATATATATATATATATATTTATATATTTATATATTTATATATATATTATATTAATTATTATAAATTAAAGTTTGTAAAAAACATGTCTTGGACCTACTTCTGGTGGTGCTATTAATAAGCTTTTAATTTTAAATCCAAACGATGCATAAAATGATTATTAAGATAAATATTTAGCCTATTCAACTAAAGAAAAAGTTGTCGGAATTATAAAACTACCATTAGAAGGTATATTTAAAATAGAAAAAAATATAAATACTTATTAATATATACGTAAAGGAAATCCAAATTAAACAATGGGTTTAATAGCACATCCTGGTAAAATTACTAGTATAAGTAGTACTAATGACGGTAAATATTTTTTTACTTCTGGTTAAGATGATTATTGTATAAATATATGGAAGGTTAATGTTTAAGCTTTAGAGTAAATATTTGCAAGTAATAAATATATAAATATATATATATATATATATATATATATATATATATATATATATATATATATATATATATATATATATATGTTTTAATTATTTTTTAAAAAAACATATAGCAAACGCTTAAGAAGATCCATTCCCAAAATTATTAGAAGGAGGTGAAGATGGTCCTACGCATTAAAATCTAAAAAACTTTTTTTATTATTCATAAATAAGAAGTAAAGACGAACATACAACAAAGGCAAGAAAATTAGATGACAAAGTACCATTATTTGCTATTTCTGATATGATGAGAAGTATGGGATATTATCCTACAAATAAAGAAATCGAAAATATGAAAAATGAAATCAAATTTTCAAAATATTTAGAAACAGGTATTGAAGTTGATGAACTTGATTTAAATATGTTTTAAAGTTAAAATTTATATTTATATTTATATATTTATCAATAATTTTAATCTATTTAAAGATTGTTTATTAATCATAGACCTGCTTATGGAATTGGAAAATCCTAAATAGAAGAAGCTTTTAAAGAAATTACTTAAGAAAATGCTGGAAAAGGTGAAATTAATATTTAAGAGTTAAAGAAAATTCTTACTACAGAAGGCGAAAAAATGACTCCAGAAGAATTTGATGGTTTATAAATAATATATATATATATTGATATATTTATAAATTTATAGAATGTATTAAAATACTTGTCGGTGAATTAGAAGAAGATACTCCTTAATTAATTAATGCTTAAACATTCTGTGAAGATATATTAGGTTAGTTTTTTATAATATATTTATTAAATAATATATATGTAAATTTTTTAGGATTTGAAGATCTTGAAGGCGGTTAAAAAGACGAAAATGAAGAGGCTTAATATGAAGACGAAGAAAACGAAGAAATTGATGAAGATAATTGAATTTTTTTTTAAAAAAAAAATACATATAAATATATTATAATATATATATTATTTATTTATATATATAAAAAATATATATATTTTTTTAAAATATATTAGTTTTTTTGTTAATTTACTTATTATTTATATTTTTTTAAATAAAATTAAAATATTTAAACAAAACAAAACAAAAATAATAGAAAAAGTTATATTTTCTAAAAATGAATTCTCCATATAAATAAAATTTTTATAATTAAGAAGGTATATATATATATTTATTCAAAAAGAAATTGCATATATATATAAATCAAAAATCAAGAATCCCCGAATAAAGTTAGAATTTAACTTCTTAATTAAAAATGGCAAAACATTGCAGAAACTATAGATAAAGAAAAACAAGATAGAAGAGATGTTTTGGAAGAAAAGCTTTAAAATTTAGAAGACAGAATAAATTAGTAAAGACCTACAGATGAAAATAGATTTAAAGTAGTTTTTATATTTATATAACAATATTTGTATTTTTTTAAACTAAACAAATATAAAAAAGTTATTAAAAGATGCACTAAATAAACTTTAAAATATGTAAGATGATGGAAAGAATTAATCACATGTTTTATTTTATATCTATATATAAATGTTTTTTAGTTTAGTATTTTTTTTTATAGGGTTTTAATGAAAAAAAAGTAAAAGAAACAAAATTTTTAAACGAAAATTTAAAGAATCTTATCGAAGAAGAAAAATCAGTAAAAAAAATGGGAAAAAATTTAAATAAAATAAAAAAAGGCTAAAAGAGCTATAGAAAATAATTTATTAAAATAAGTAGACGATAAATTTTAAAATATAAATGTTAGTTTAGGCAAAAATAATAAATAATATGAAGAAATTACCACTTCAAAATTATAAGAAGTTTAAAATTAAATTTCATTATTGAGAGAATAAGTAGAATTTGAAAAAAAAAAAAGGTAAAATAACATAAAATATTAATATATTTTTTTTTATTTTATTAAGAGAAGAATCTACTAATGCATTAACTGAAGAAATCGAAAATGAATTAAATAAATTTCACGATGTTTTAACTATAGAAAAAAAAGTGAATATAAATAAATATAAACATTTAATATGATGAATTTATAAAATATAAATTATATTATAGGTTAGAGAAGAAACATAAGGGAAAATATTCAGAATGATAGAAGAAATTCATTCTAAGCTTTAAATAGAAATTAGTGTTAATTAATATATATATATATATATAAATATATATATATATATATATATATATATATATATATTTATTCTTATATATAAAGTAAGAGAAAAAAGATAGAGAAGGTACGACAGATAGTTTAATTAAGCTTTTAGAAGATACTTGTAATAGAATGGATAAGAATATTCGATAATGATATAAACTAAAAGATTTAATATATATATATATATATTCTTATATATATTATATTCGAAATAAATATTATACTATTAAATTTCTTATTTATGATTTACTTTTTTTATTTATATAACAAAAAAAAAAACATTAAAAAAAAAAAATATAAAAAATCAAAGAAATAGTTTTTCTAAATTAAGAGAAAAATATTTGAATTTTTCCTTTAGGTAATGTTATTTATTTCAAATAAATATTGCTCAAATATTTTTTGTTTTAAATCCACCTTCTTAAATGAAAAGTGGTATAGCAGTTTTAAGTTCATTAACATCATTATCTTTCAAGTCTCCAGTTTCTCTAATTCTTTATAAAAGGGAGGCATGATTACTTCTAATATGTTCCAAAAATTTACTTTCAAAATTACGAATTTCATAAGTTTAAAGATTATCCAAATAACCATTTACGCCTGCAAAAATAACACATACTTATTCTTCAGCTTTCATTGGTTAATATTATTTCTATTTTAATAATTCAGTTAATTTCTCACCTCTATTTAATTCAGATTATGTATGAGCATCTAAATCAGAACTTTTTTTAAAAAAATAATTAATTATATATATAAATTTACAAATTACCCAAATTATGCAAAAGCAGCTAATTCTCTATATTATGCAAGTCTGTTTTTCAAAGACCCAGCAACTTTCTTCATAGCTTTAATCTAAGCTGCAGATCCTACTCTAGATACAGAAAGACCTACATTAATAGCTGGTCTAATACCTTTATAGAAAAGTTCAGTTTCTAAAAAGATTTAACCATCAGTAATAGAGATGACATTAGTAGGTATATAAGCAGATACATCACCAGCTTAGGTTTCAATGACTGGTAAAGCAGTAAGAGAACCAGCTCCGTGAGTTTTATTCATTTTAGCGGCTCTTTCAAGTAAACGTGAATGTAAATAAAATACATCACCAGGATAAGCTTCTCTACCAGGAGGTCTTCTTAAAAGAAGAGACATTTATCTATAAGCAACAGCCTATTTAGATAAATCATCATATATAATAAGAGCATGCTTTCCATTATCTCTGAAATATTCACCAATAGCACAACCTGAGTAAGGAGCCTTGTATATATATATATACATAAATATTTATTAAAAAATAAAAAATACTAAAAATTATAAAGGAGCTGCATCAGAAGCTGTAGCACAAATAACAATAGTAAATTTCATACAATCATGTTATTTTAAAGTTCCTACCAAATTTGCTACAGTAGAACGTTTTTAACCTATAGCTACATAAATGCAATATAATTATTTATTAATATCTCCGGTATTAAAGGCTTCTTTTTAATTCAAAATAGTATCAATAGCAACTGCAGTTTTTCCAGTTTGTCTGTCTCCAATTATAAGTTCTCTTTAACCTCTTCCAATAGGTACAAGAGAGTCGACACATTTTATACCAGTTTACATGGGTTCATTTACAGATTATCTGGGAATAATACCTGGAGCTTTTACTTCTACTCTAGCTCTTTCACTACCTTTTATGGGACCAGCACCATCAATGGGATTACTAATATATAATAAACATATATAAAAATATTAAATACATATAAATATATATTTTAAAACATATTTATAAATATATATATTTATTTATATATATATATATATTATACCCTAATGCATCTAATACTCTACCACACATGGCTTCTCCTATTGGTACATCTACAATTGCTCCTGTTCTTTTTACTACATCGCCTTCTTTTATTTCTCTATTTTTTACATATTATTATGATTATATAAACATTTTTATTTTTATTAATTTTACCTATCGTTACCTAATACGACTATACCAACATTATCTGTTTCTAAGTTCAAAGCCATACCTCTTACACCACTTTTGAATTCAACCATCTCACCTGCTTAAACTTTTGTAAGCCCAAATACTCTTGCAATACCATCACCTATTGAAATAACTGTACCATATTCGGTTATATCGTTCTTTTTTTTTTTTTTTTTTTTTTTAGAGATTTTCTTACTTATTAAGCTATTCCTTTTATCTTTTCAGCTAAGACTACGGATGCTTCACCTGTACTTAATTTCTTGTTTTGGTAATTCGAGGAAGTTCTGAATAAGAATTATGGAGTTAGATTTTGGTTTTTATTTAATAAAGTTGCGAATCTTTTAATCATATATTATTATTTTACTTTTATTATATTTTTTTTTTTATTATTATTATTATTTTTTTATTTCTAATTTTATTTGTTTTTTGTTTATGTTTTTTTTTATTTTTATTTATTTTTGTTTTTAATTAAATTTTTTTTTTTTTTTCTTGTTATTTTTATTTGAAATTTTGTAAGATTTTTTAAAAAAAAGAAAAAAAATTCTTTTTGTTTTTTTTAAACAAAATAATTTATAATTAAAAAAATAAATACTTATTTTATTATTCGAATAAATAAAAAAATATTGTTTAAAATATAAAAAAAAAAATTTAAAAAATATATTTTAATTTATTTATAATTTATACATAAATAGAATATGCATATTTATTCAATATATTATAATTATAATATATTAATAAAATACATTAAAATTTCAATTATTTTCATTTTGATTTTATTATAAACAATTTAACTAATGATAATTTCATTTGTTTTATTATTATTAAAACTATTAATTATTATAAATTTAAATTTAATTTAAAAATGTAATATTATTTTAAAACTCAAATATTATTTAATAGATGTAATCTGAAAAATTGAATAAATTTAAATTTTCAAATTTATAAATTCTAAATTTTCTATTATTATTTTGTTTAATAAAGTTTTTTTTAAAAAATCTCATATTAAATTAGAAATATTTATAAATATAAATAAAAATTTATAAATGTCTTTTAATTCAAAATATATTAAATAATTTATAAAAGTTTTTTTTATATTATTAATAAATTTTGAAAATTTATTTTTACTTAATATAGTATATATTATATTAAATGCAAATAAAATAAGGATGTAAATTTGCAAAAATTTTAATTAAAACATAAATATTTACATATGTTCTTAAATAATATTAAAAAAAAATTATTTATTAATTAAATAATAAATAATTAAAAAATAAAATAAAATATGAATAAAAAAATATATATTAATATAAATATTGATATATATATATATATATATATATATATATATATATATATATTTATTATAGATTTCTAAGTTTATTAAAATAAATTATACACAATTGTTTTAACTTATATTTTTTTTATTATTATTATTTTTAAAAATTTATAAAAATATTTTTTTTTAATTATTTTTTAAATATAAATTTTTTATAACTTATTATTTCCTATCTTATTTATTATAATATTATATAGAATGTTTTTAGTTTATAATTTTTTTTTTTTTTTAATAAACTGATTAAGTTTAATTATTTCTAATTATTTAATATTTTATAAATGTTTAGAATATATGTAAGTATTATTTTTAAAATCTACTTATTAATTTTTTTTTTTTTTATTCTGAAAATAATTATATATTTTTTATTGAGTGAAAACATTAAATTACAATATAAAAATATGTATATATCCTATATTTCTAATAGAATTTATTTTTCGAAAAAGATTAATATTTAATTGATTTAATATTTTTTTAATTGCTAAATTATAAATATATATATTTTAAAATAAATATATAAATACATATTCATTTATTTAATAAATAATTAAACATACTAACAAAATATATTATTTTCTACTCTAAAGTAAATATTATTTATATTTTTGATTAATGGAGATTATAACTTAAATAATTTTTATACATTAAATAAAATATTTTTATAAAAATTCCTATTTTGATTAATATTTTAACTTTAAGAACTTACTTAGAGTTAAATTTTTTATTTATTTATTTTTAATATATTAAATTTATTTTTATTTTTTTGATACAAAAAAAATATATAATATCAAATTTTTTATCATTATTATTTATTTTATTCGAATAACTATCTAAATATAGAATTATCATAAAAATTATATCTTTCAATAATTAAATTAGCTTGTCTATAAAAGCTTGGTTCGAAAAAAAAATGACTTACAGCTGATGCAAAAAAGGAAGGAAATACTAAATATTTAAATAAAACATTATAAACTGAAAATTTGTATGTAATTGCCATTGGAATATTAAACTTATATATATAATTTGAAAGTGCATATATAGATACTAATGAAATAAATCTAGTGTATCCAAATCTTTCCCTTAATTATAATTATAAGTCATCAAATTCTTTTACATCTTTTTCATTAATAATATGTTTTGTTTATGAATGATTTGAAAAATAAAAAAAGATAAAATTTTATCTTTATTAATAAAATCTTCAAATGTTGCATCATTTTTAAATTTTAATTTTTCAGCCTAAACTTGCTTTAATAATATTTATTATTTTTGGTTTTTTTTTATTTTTTACTTTAAATCCTAAAGGAGTATTTTATTAATCTGTTTAAATTTATTAAATTTATAATTAACTCATTTTTTTAATATATATATATATATATATATATATTTATATATATATATTTATATATATATAATTTATATTAATATTATTTTAATTGATTTTTTTTTATTCAAATATTTGTAAAATATATTATATATGTTTTTTTTATTTATATTATTAATAAAAATTTTATTTATTATTATTTTATTTTAATATAATTATTGATATTGTTTTTTTCTTAAATGGATATATTATTTAAATTTATTTATTAATATATTATTTACAATAAATAATTTTAATTTATTTAATATTTTTTTGTTTTAGATTAAAAATAAAATTTAAATTAATTAATTTTATATTTTTGTTAAAAGATATTATTTTTTATTTTTTTTCATTATTATTTATTTTTTTCTAATAACTATATATATATATATGATTGTCGTATTAATTATATTTATGAATAATCGGATATTTATTTGATCTAATGTTTTATTCATAAAATAAAATACTTCATTATTATCTTATTTTATTTTACAAGTCAAAAAAAAAAAATATATTTGATTTTATATCTTTTAATTAGAAAGTATTTTTTATATAATGATGATTTGAAAAATAATAAAAAGCTATACTTTATTTTTTTTCAATAAATCTCTAAATTTAGCATCTTTTGGAAATTTCGTTTATTGAACCTTAGTTGACTTTTTATTTTTATAATGATTTATTTTTATAAATTTTTACAAGTAATCCTTAGATTGTTTAAGGTTAATTTAATTAATCTATTATATCTTATTATAAATCTTAACTCATAAATTTCTGATCAAAAAAAAAATATATAAATATATTTTATTTAAATATAATAAATTAAAATATATATTATGTTGTTTTTATTTTTTAATTAATATATTATAAAATATTATATTTTATCTTTTTTTTTTATAAAAAATATAATAAATATAAATAAAATCCATAAATAAATTATCATATAAGTATTGTTTTTAACTAAGAAAAAAATTAAAAAATATATATAAATGTATTTAAATATATAATAAAAAGTTAATATAAATGAAAATATATAAAATAAAATAAGAAAAATGTTAAATAAGTATTTTAAAAATAATAATATAAAAGAAAGAAATATAAATATTTCTAATAATTAACTAATTATATAAAATGGAATATAAATGATATAAAAATATTAGATTAATCTATATATATATAATTAGATATATATATATATATAATTATTTAATTTTAAATATATCTATTATTTATATAATAATATAAAATTATTATAAATGTTATCAAAAATATTTATTATAATTTTTCATAATTTTAATTTTTTGTGTTTATATATAATTATACTTTTTTTTATAACTAAATAAAATATATTTTTTTTATATTTTTAATAATTGCTTGCCCAACATATTAATAAAATTATTGAAATATAAATATTAAATATGTTAAAAAACATTTCAAGTTTAAAATATATATTTAATTTATATATATTAAAAATGAAATATATATTATTATTTTATTAATAAGAATTTTTTTTTCTCAAATATTTCTCAAATATTCTAAAAATTGTTATCTTTTATGAATTTTTATTTTCTTAATTTTTTTGTTTTTGTTTTTGTTTTGATTAAACAAGTTTTCTTTGTAAATTTTACATAATGTTTTTAAAACATTTTTTTCTTTTTTTATAATAAGCATTCATTTTTTAAATTATAGCTTATGTTTTATGTAGAATTCTATATTTTTTCTTTACTTAAAGATTATACACTTTTTGGAAAATAATATAAATTTTAATTTAAATCTTGTTTTTTGAATAATATTTATTTAGCTTAATGACCTGTTATATTATTTATATTACGCACATTATATAATTCTTATGAAAGGAGTTATTTTTAATAAGCATAATCCATAAATTCTTTTTTTCTGTTTTTGAATTAGATATATTTAATTTAAATTCATTATTTTTTTATAATTTATTTAATTTTATAAACTTTTAACCATAATTAATTTTTTAATGCTATGAATATAAAGAAAATTTTTTTTTAGTTAATTATTATTCGGTATTTTGTCTCTATGAATTTAATTATTTTTATAAAGAAAAAGAACTTTATAAATTCTCATTTTATTAAATTGATGTTAAAAATATGTTTTAATTTTCATTTCTATTTATATATAATGATTTTACATTAAAATAATTTTTTTTACTCAATAGTTTATTATTTTTTCTTTAAACTTTAATCAAGCTTTCTTTCTAAAATTTAAACATTTAAATTAAAATCTTTCTATTAATGAAATTTATCCGAAAAAATTTATCTATAATTAGGATTTAAAAAATTAATTACATCTTAATGTCTTTTAAAAATTTCTTTTGATTAATTAGTATTTGAATAATCTTTAAAACAATATATATATAAATATATAATTTATAATTTATTCTTATACATTTATTATTTATATTATCATCTTTTTTTTCATTTTTTCTTTTTGTTTCTAATTATTCTTTTAACGATATTCCATATAATTCATTTTAATATAAATGTTTTATTTTTTCATATTAAAGATCTTTAGATGAAAATATGTCTTTCATTAGCAAAATATCTTTATTTTTATTAAATTCTTCATTTTTCTCTTTATTACAATCATTTTATTAGTTTTAAAAAGTTTAAAATTAAAATTAAAATTTCTTTTTATCATTGAAGCACATTTAATTTTCATATTAATCTATAAGAGATAAGGTAGTTTTAATTGCATAAAAAAACTTATTTTTGATATATCTGGTATTCATTTATTTGAAAATTCCATAAAATTGGTAAATCATGTTATATAGAAAATTATGCTAATAATTAAATTTTATTATCATAATTCCAAATTTTAATAAAAGAATCAAAACTACATGATACAAAAACATTATCCTTTAATAATTTTTTTTTAAAAATATATTAAAAAATGTATTATATATTATAAAAGAATTGTATAATATATTTATATATATAAATAAAATACTTAAATCTAATCTAATTAACAAATATTTAATTTATGTGCTTAAACAAAATCTATTAAATACTCTGAAAGTTCTAAATTAGAATTATTTTATTATTTATTTAATTATTTTATTTTAATAATTGAAGATTATAATTTTGCAATAACTTCATTTTTTTATATATTTTAATTAATTTTTAGAATATTAATAATATTAGTTTTTTTTTGTTAAAATTCCTTAATTTTTTCATTTTTAAACATTTTAATGTTAAATTATCTAAAAGAGTTTTAATTGTATTTCTTTTAAGTATATTTATCCTTATAAATAATTCCTTTTTATTTAAATATATTTTATATATCATATTTTAAAATTTTTCCGTTTTTTAAACCCACAAAAAGGTTAGTTTATAAAGGAATTTTATTCGATTTTTTTTCGAAAATTTAATCTATTAAGAAACAGGAAGGATTTTAGCTTATTTGATGCTCTTCTGAATTATTTTAATCTAACTTTATATTTTCTTCGAATTTATGGGTGTCTGCATATGTAGATATTGGCTTTTATTTTTCTAAATTATATTAAAAAGCAGTAATCTATGCAAGTTTAGATTGTTTTTATTAAATTTATTGAAATTCCTAATTTTTTTATATATTTTTTTTTATATTTTAAATTACTTATTTTTTTACTAAAAAAAAGTTATTTTTTTCTTGTTCTTAAAAAAACGAAGCTTTTTAAAGATCAATTTATGCAATAATAAAAATTTCAATAATTTCATTATTATTCTCATTATTTTTTATTTAAAAGTTATAAAAATATATAAATCCGTTTGTAGTACCCACTAAAACAATAGAAAATCCATCTAAAACCTATATAATAGAAGGAGTTCCATTTTTTATTTATAAACTTGAAATTATTCTAGCATATTCATAATTCCAAAACATCAAATAAGAATCATTAGAGCAAGAAATAATCAAATTATGGTACTAAGAGACTTATAATAGGCTTATTTCTTTCCCCTAGTGTGCATTTTAAATATAACTTTCTCTTATAAGGGTTATCTTTTTTTCTTTTTCGAATATTATTCTATGTATTATTATACAAGAGTCAGCACTAGAAGTAATTATTTAAGAATTTTCTTTATCATATTTTATAGATGTGATAGCTTATTTATGGATTTATGATTAAAAATAATTTTCATTTGTTTGTAAAGAAAAAACTTTTATAAATCCTTTTGTATTGCATATAATTATTATATCAGGATTTTCTAAAATTTAATAACAGGAAATAATTACTTCCTTTTTTTATTTTTATTTTGAATATTATATTTTTATAAAAATGTAATAACTTAGTTTTCATTTATTCCTTAAATTATCTTAATAATTTAACCATTAGAAGCCTAAATAATTCTCAAATCTAACTTAGTAGTAATTATAAAAGTATTATTTACAAAGTTCAAGGAACATCCGAGAGGAAAGTTTAATTATTGTATTTACTAGTTTTTTTCTAAAAAATCAATACTATTAATTCTAGAATTTATAAAAAAACTTTTCTGAATTCGAATGAATATAAAATATTTGCTTTTTAGATTCTATTTATATTGTTTATATACATTAAATAAACATAATATCCCAAAGTTTTATTATTTAATTTATATCAGAACTTATTATCATACTTGTATTTTCTATACATGTAAAAGTTGAAATAGGATATTTATGTCCTTTTGATATAAATATATATTTATATAATATATATATTTATAAAATACCATTTAAATTTCCTTTATAATTAATTTCTTAATTTTTATTATCATATTAATATAACGATATTATATTTTCATTTCCACTTAAAATAATTGTTTGAAATAATTTAAAATATTGTATATTATTTATTTAATTATGAAATGTTATAATATACTATTTATATTTATATAAATTAATATATTTAATTTATTTTAATTTAATATTTATAATTATCTTTATCATAAAATTTACTTTCGATAATATTTTTTTATCAAAAAAATCCCATACTGAAATAATATTTTTTTATGATGCAATTAAAACTATTTAATATTCTTAGATTTCTATTAAATCTATAATACCATTTATAAAAAGTTCATTTATTATATTATTTTCAACTTCTTCTTTTTCTATATTCCATATTCTTAAAATTCCTCTATATATATATATATATATATATATATATATATATATATATATATATATATGTGTGTATTTATAAATTTATTTATTTATTTATAAATTTTAAATAAAACAATACATATTTCCTGTAGTTATCCATTTATTAATACACTAAATGTACCATATTTTTTTTTATTCTTCTTCTATATATTGATTTATTTGAAAACTTTTCTAATATTAATAATTATCTAAAAAATCCCAAAAAAAAAGAAATCCATCTTTATATATCGATCCTAATCTTTTCTAACTATCAGAAAAAAAAAAATCTTAACAATTTTAAAAACTTTAGTATAATATTTAAAATATATTTTAAAATAATTGAATTTATATAATTTTAATAAATATTATACCTGTTTTAATAATAATTTGATTTAATTTAATATTCGAAAATACATTTTTCATTGTATATGTAAAAATTACTAGAATTTTAATCTAAAATAATAATTTTTCTTATTTCTTAAGAATAAATACTTTTTTAAATAAGTTTATATTTATTGTATTAAAAATCAATATATATACTATCCTATATAATATAATGATATATAGATATATATAAATATATATATATATATATTTATATTTATATTATTATTTTTATTAATATTAATATAAATATTTAATAATATTTATTAGAACTTTATTTAATTTTTTTATTGTATTGTTTTCATATTTATAAATAATGGGAATATTCATATCAATATCTCTAACAATTCTTTATTTATTCGATAATCCAAACATTTTTGCTAACGGAATTTGTTTTTTCGGAATTTTAACATCATCATTTTATTAAAAATCTTCATTTAATGGATGATTACATACTATAAATAATGTTATATCTTGAAATTATACAAACTAACTAGGTTTATTTTTTTAAAAAAATGCAATTTTTTAATAAAATTCTATTAATTAAATTATTAAATATATATTTTCTATTAAATTTATTTAAATGTTTTTTATAAAAACATAAATAAAATCTATTATTGTGATTTCTGTATATTAAGAAAATTCTTTTTCAAATAAAATTAATTCGTTTTATATATAAGATCTTATAAATTCTTGATTATATTTTTCCTTTAAATCTTTACTTTTTTAAAATAAACTTTAAATTAATTTTTCATATTTATTATCTTATATTAATAATTCTAAATTATTTCTTGTTTTTTCATTTTCATTTAAAATATTTGTATTCATAAAAAAAAAAATATATAATGTTTTTCAAAAAAATAAAAATATATAATATCAACAAATAAAAAAATTTAAATCATAAAAAAAACTTAAAATATTTTTTAAAAAACAAAAAATTAAAAAAACAAAAAACAAAATTAAATATAAAAATAAAAAAGTATAAAAAAAACTAAAAAATAAAAAAATGTCTAAAAAAATTAAAAAGTATAAGAAAATCCTTCGAAAGAAGAATAAGAAGAATAGTAAGAAAAAGAAGTATAAGATCAAGATGATTTCCTTACTAAAGACGATATAAAAGATAAACGAAAAGTAATAGTTATATTAGAAAAATGTCCATTAGAAACAGCCAAAATAGGGGGCGATATTGTCCTTTTAAATTCCGATGATCATAAAAACTATATATCAAGAAAATTAAAAAGGGATTTTTCTACATATAGACCTGATATTATACATCATTCATTGCTTTCTATGTTGGATTCACCTTTAAATAAAGCTGGGTTTTTGTAAGTTTATATACATACAGAGTCTAATGTTTTGATTGAAATTTCACCCAATATTAAAATTCCAAGAACATATAAAAGATTTGCGGCTTTATTTGCTTAGTTATTATCAAAACTTAAAATTAGGGCAATTTAGAGTAGTGAAACTTTACTTAAAGTTATTAAAAATCCAATTACAGTACATTTACCCAATAATGCGCCTAAAATAGGACTTTCAGTAAAAGGAAGGTTGGTTGATTTTAAAGAATTTATTTCGAAATTACCAAATAATTAACCAGCAGTTTTTATTGTAGGAGGAGTTAGTAAAGGGGATCCGGCTATGGAAGTTGATTATACAGATGATAATATCTGTATTTCGAAATATGGACTTTCGGCAGGATATTGCTTATCGAGAATGATGAATTCTTATGAATAGTTATGGGGAATCAATTGATAATTTTATTTTATTATTGTAAAAAAAAAAAATTATATTTATGTGTGTGTATTTTTTTAATTTTTATTAATTAATTTTTTTTTATTTATATATTTTATTTGAGAGTATGTTTTTTTATTAATAATTTTTTAAATTTTAATATTTTTTATATATTTTGATATATTCAAATAATTATTATATATTATAATTTTAAATTGGAATTTTTATTAAAAAAATATATAATAAAAATTATTAAATATATTATTATATAAACAATAATTATATTTTTATTATTTAAATAATATTTTATTTTATTAAAAAAAAGTGAAAAATGTAGCTTTAAAATGTATTTATTTATAATACATAAATATTTAATATATATTTTTTTAAAAAAATGAATATTAGAATTAAATTAATAAAAGTGAACTTATTTCATTAATATGTATAAACACAAAAAATATATAAAATTAAATAAACTATTTTTAAAAATAAAAAAGAATAAAATAATGATTTTTAAAATAATGAGTTTAATTGTAAATTTAATAAAAACCAAAAAATATAAAAAGAAGAAAATATTAATATTATAAAAAAACGTTAAATGATTATTAATAAAAAATAAATGAATAGAAATAGTAAAAAATAAATAAATATAATATTAAATAAAAAATATAGTAAAATTAACGACAATAAAATAATTTAATAAAATATAATAACAAAAAAGGTATAAAAAATATAAAATATACGTATAAATATAATTATATAAATATAAATTACTTTTTAAGACTTTTTATATTTGTTTTATTTATTAATTGATGAAAGAATAGGAATGTCATAAAATTTAATAATGATTTAAAAAAAAATAATTAAAACAAAATAAAAAAAAGATGAAAAAAATGAAAACAATATAAAAATATAAAAATATAAAAAAAATTTAATTATTAATTTATATAAATATATATATAAATATATATTTATTATTTATTTATATATATTTATATATATGATTATAATTTAATATATTTTATTTCTATGTATACTATTTTATTCTCTTAATAATATATTTTATATATTATTATATTAATTTTTTTATTAGAATAATATTTCTTATATATCCTGTTGTAATTAGATAAATGAAAAAAGTTTAACATAGAATATCTATCAATCATAAATTCCTTAATCTAAAATTTTAGAGTAATAGTAATTTTTTTCAAAAACTTAATAGACAACTCCTGATAAATAAGTAAAAGAAAAATTTAGCTTAAATTAAAATGGAAATCTTTAGAAACATTTTTCTTTGAATTAATATTTTTAATAAAAGCCTTAATTAAGTGGCTAAAAATAAATTGACGAAACAAACAAAAGTTTAAATAGATCTATATAGAAATTATAGGTAAAACATGAGATGTAATTAGAATTTTTCAAGGATTAATTAAAATAATTAGATAAAAAATTAATATCAAAGAAAAACTATGAAAAATAAATAATATCTGTTTGTGAGATTTCTTAAATGAAAAAATTATTCTAATAAAAGAATCAAGAATAGAATTTATAAAGTAATATATAGATTTAAAAATTTAAGGAATAATTAAATAATTTTTAAGAAAAAAATCATGAAAAACCAGAAAATTAAAACTAAAAAAAGGAATTAATATAAAAATAGTAAATCATTATTAGAAATTAACAATAAAAAATAAAAAATATGGAAGAAAATACAAAAAAATACTAAAATTATTTAATTAAATAAAAAGAATAAAATATTTAAATAGAAAAAATGTAAATTATAGAAAAAAAAATGGAGGAAGTTTAAAAAGAAAATGAAAGTTTAAAGAAAGAGATTTAAATTATGTAAAAAGAGGAAATTTTACTATTTAATAATAAAGATTTGGAAGAAAAATAGATTTTTATTTTATAAAAATAAATTGAAGAATAAGATAAAATAATTAATAATTTCAAATAAGAAAACTAACAAAAAATTTAAATTTTTTAATAAAAAATAGAAGAATTAGTTAATATAAACAATAAATAAGAATAAATAATAAAAAATAAACATTTAGAATAAGAAGATTTATCAAACAAAATACTAGAATATGAAAAAAATGAAAATTAATAATAAGAAAATATATGTTTCTTATAAAAATAAATATAAAACCTTTTAAAAATAAAAGAAGAATAAGAAAAAATAATAAAAAATGCAAAAAATGAATATAAAAATATTTAAAAATTATAAAAATAAATCAAAGAAAATGAAAAAATACAAAAAAATTAATAAAATGAAATCGAAAATTTATAAAATTAAAATGAAAAATATTAAAAAATTCTTAAAAATGAAAATGAAAAAATTCCCTTTTTATAAAAATAAAATGAAGAATATGAAAAATTACTTCAAAATGAAAACCAAAAAATACACTAAATTTTACTTGAAAATCAAGAAAATATTAAAAAAATCTCCTTTTCATATGAACAGGAAATAAACTAACTTAAAAAAAATCAATTTAATCAAGAAACACTTTCTTAATATGATATTTTGATAAATTAATTATCTTAAGCCAACACTTAGTATTTAAAAGATATAGAATAATTAAATTAGGCACTTCATTAATAAAAATAATATATTTAAGGCTTACTTTAAGAAAATGAGAACCTAAAAATGTATAATTTGGAAATTATTAATGTCATTAAGTAACTTTAAGATTAAAATATGTAATTATAAGAGTAAAAATATATTTAATAAGCCGATTGTTCGTTTAATTCTTTGAGTTTAATAGAAAAAAAGTCTTATTCGTGCAATAATTTAAGCAGTTTAAGTAAATCTAAAGAAGAAAAAGGTTAAATTTTTAAAGAAATAAAAAAATTTGGATTAATAAACTCTGAATTATAGTCTATAGAGAAAAGATATTAGTTTAAAAAACCATATAAAGACATTATTTATGATTAAATAAAATAATGATATACTTATTATTATTATTTTATATATATAATTATTTATAATATTAATTTTTTTTTTTTTTTTTAATAAATAAATGTCAAATTATTCAGAAGAAGATTTATATTCTTTTTTGAAAAATTAATGTATCAATTCCATATAAATACACGAAAAATTAAGAACAGAAAATATTTAAAAATTAAATGAAAATATTTAGTTTTATAATACTAATAGGGATAAAAATTAGGTTTTTCGGTAAAAAAATCTTTCTTAAATCGATTTAAATAAAAACAATTGCTCCTAAAATGATTATTAAGTGTAAAAATATTATTTAATGGAGGAAAAACAAATACTAGAAGGATAAAAAATAGAGGTTTAGGCTGATTTAAAAAGAAAAAAAAGATAAATAGAAGATTTTAATAAGGAATTTTAATAAACTTAATAAAATATTATTCAAATACAATAAAAACTACAAGAAAAAACTAAAGCAATTGAAATTTTGGAAGAACATATAGAAAAATTCAAATAATGAAAAAAAAAAAAAATAAATATAAAAATAAAATAAATATAAAAAAATTGAAAATTGAAAAAAAAAAAAAAAAAAACTTAAATTCTCTGTTGATACATATATTATATTTTTTTTTTAAAAAAAGAAAAATATATAAAAAAATGCCAAATACTATTTCTACAAACATAGACTTAAGTTTTATCACAAAAATATTAGCGATAAGTTCAACAACAGCCATCGCCTATTTTTTAACAAACAAGAAATTAAATCAAATCGACTAAACATAATCTTAATATAATATATTATTATAGACTTTAAAATAAAAAAAGCTACAAAACAATCATTAAGCATAATCATAAATTGAAGAAAACCTAAATAAAATGATATCTCTTACAAATATAAAAATCGATAACGATGAAAGTAATATCTAAATAGAATAAAAAGAAGAACATAAAATATTTAAAATATGCATCACAGGTGGTCCTTGTGCAGGGAAAACATCCTGTTTAGTCTTAGTCTCTGAAAAATTAAGAGATGAAGGCTTTAATGTTTTTACAGTACCCGAAACTTCCACTATAATAGCTAATGGAGGAGGGATGATTTAAATGTAAACTTATGATGATTAGTAAAGTATTAATTTTTAAAAAGCCCTTATGAGATCTTAAGTTTAATTAGAAGATACTTTCTATGGAATTGCTAAGCTATCTAAGTAAAAAGCCATTATTTTATGTGATAGGGGATTAATGGATGGTAGTGCTTATTTACCATTAAATTTATGGAATAATATGCTTAAATAAATGAATATTGATGAAGTATAAGTTAGAGATAGAAGGTATATATTTATATATTTATATATATATAAATAAATAAATATATATATATATATATATATTTATATATATATATAATAATAATATATATATATAATTTATTTTTTAAAGATATGATTGTGTTATACATCTTATAACTGCTGCAGATGGAGCTGTGTAATACTATAATAAAAATAATAATGCTAGACACGAATCTCCTTAAGAGGCTATTTGTGTAGATAGAAAATTATAAATAGCCTGGTTAGGACATCCATATTTTAAATTAGTTGATAATTATTCTGTTAAAAATTTTGAAGAAAAACTAAATAAAGTAGTCACAATTATAAGATAAGCAGTCGGTTTGCCGGCTTAGTTGAAAGAATTACATAAAAAATTCCTTTTAGATACTGAATTTTTGACTCCTTAGTTTCCTGAAGACTTAAAGGTTTTAAAGTTCTTTATTGAAGATAATTTTATTTAACATTCACTTTATTTAGAAGGACCGGAGCATAAAATTTATACTAAAGTTAGAAGAAGAGGGTGGTTATCTTAATATATATATATTTGGTCTTAAAGTGAGTTTAAAAATGGGGTTATAGTAGGAAAAAATAAAAGATAATTAAATTTTAAAGAATATTTGTTTTATCTTTAGTTAACTGATAAAAATAGAAAACCGCTTTTAAAATAAAGATTTTGCTTTATATGGGAAGGACTATCTTATGTTATTGATACTTATATTAATATTTAGGAAGGATTTAGTACCTTAAAGGTTAAAATGTAGGATGAAAATTAAATGTGTTTAATTCCGGATTTCTTGAATATTAAAAGGGAAGTTACGGATGAAAAAGGATATAAAAGTAGGTTTTTGTCGAAGAAAAACTGGTATATTCCCTCAGGAGATGAAGATGTGATTAATTTTAGAAAAGAATCATTATGAATAAAATCTATATATTATTAAAAAATTTTTATAATATAATTAATATTTATTTTTTTATAATATTAAATTTAAATAAAAATTAAAATTTTTACAATAATAATATTCATAAAAACATAAAAATTTAATATTATATTAATTAAAAAATAAATATTATTATTTATGATCAATAATAATGCAGTTAATATGCCTTGTATGAAATTTAAAGGTAATCATAAAATAATAAATCAAACAGAAAAAGATGCTATAGTTTTTTTAAAATTAAGACAATAAGGATGTTAAAGAAAATAAGCAATACATTTTACTTAAAAATAAATTTGTTAATCAGATTCTACAAAACAAATAAATGGACCAGCTCATTATAGAATTTTAAATGTGAAAAAAATGCCAAATTATGTTATTTAAAAAGGATGGCATTTTGGACCTCCTAATTATAAAATGGGTATTTTTTTAATAATTAAAATAAATAAATATATTATTATATAAGAAAAAAAAAAAAGTAAATTTATATTTATTTTTTAGATAAAAAATATTTTTTGAGTGTAAAAGATGTTATTCAATAAGATCCTGCCGATGAGAAATTAATGAAATATTTTAATTTACACGAGAATAATATAAAAAAAGACTTTAGAAAAATGATAAATACTATCAAGGAATATTTAGATGATATTGGTGATATATGTGATATTAAAAGAGGAAAAAATGACTATGAGTTTTTATAGAATATAAGGTAGAAAATAGAATAATTTAAAAAGAATTGGAAAAACATGAAGTTTTTTGAAATAAAAAATGTTAAATTTTATTAATTAGCGGAAGAATTGTAAAAAATAATATAAGAAGATGAAAACAAAGTGAGTATTATTTATAAATATAATCTTTTTTAAGATATTTTAAGGCATTATGGAGTCGATAAATTAAAGTTAAAATAAGTAAATGAGAATAATACACCACAAGGAATTTAATAAACGGAAAATTTAAGTGAGTAATTAAGTAAAATTAGTTAGAAAAAAAATAATTAAAAACTTAACTAAAGTTTTAGTTTAAACTCTTAAATAAATGGAGGGTAATAATAAGAAGAATTAATAAAAAATATATATAAGAAATACCAAAATTAATAAATTAAAAAAGAAGAAGAAAAAATAGAGGAAAAAAATAATGAAATATCAAAAGTTTAAATAAATAAATATAAAACTGAAGAGAATTTTAAAAATAACAAAATATTTGAACATGCTACTATTTAAATAAAACTTCTGGAAGATATTGACGATTAGAATATTTAAATTTTTAATTCTCCAGGTAAAAAATATAGGGAATCTCGTTTAAAATAAATGGAGAAGTCTTAAATTTCTAATGAAAGATTTTTAAATTATTCCCTTTTAAAATTAAAAAATTATTGAATAATAATTTAATTAAGCTTAGTATTTTTTTAAAAATTAACCAGGATTATATTCTTCCAAAAGTAATATTGGATCACCTATAAAAACTGATTATTAAATAGAAAATATGACAAAAGAATTTAAGATTTAAATTGAAAATGAAAAAAATAAAAAAGAATTTTAGTCTTATAATACTTCAATTATTAATACGGAAAATATTGAAAGTTAAAATAATTATAAGAATAATATTTTAAACGTATTTTTTAAAAAAAATTATAAATCGTATATTGATGATGGACCGAATGAATCTTTAAAAAGAGTTATGATTTAATATAATAATCTTAATGGGAATAGTAAGGTCTTGGATTTTTCGAATTTTTTATCTGAGAATAAATAATAAAATAGAAAAAGCAATTTCTCGGTTTAGTTTTAGAAATCTTAGAATATGTAGAATATGGGGTTTAATATATATGGATCTAATACTACAAAACATAGTAATAATAATAAACCGAACTTTTAATTTAATATATAGGGACCTAGTTCTACTAATAATAATAACAATTAGAATAAATAAAACTTTTTTGCAAGTACAAAATCTTTTACTTCTCCAAAAATTTATAAAAAATAATTTTCAAATAATATTATTAATAAATGAATATTTTCTTTGTGTTTTTTTATTATTTACTAATTAATATCATATTTTTTTTATTTTATTTTTAAGTAATTATGTTAATTTAAAATTAATTTTATTATTATTTGTATTATATATGGAATTAAAAAAAAAATTACAAATTCTTATATTTTAATAAAATATAAATTTACCTTTTACATCTTATAAATAAATATTTACCAAAAGTTTTTGTTTTGTTTTGTTTTGTTTGTTTGTTAAAAAAATAATATCATTAATATTTTTTTTCATTCATCATTAACCTATGGACAACTATTTTTAACAGACTAAAGTATTTCAAAAGCTAAATTAACAATTTCTTTTGCATATCTATTATTTATATATTTATTTATTTTTAACAAAAAAAAATATATACTCAATAGGTAATTATTTGACTTAGTTTTATGAAACATTTCTTAAACATTATTAAAAATTATTTATAACTTGAATAGGAAAAGTATTTAATAAAATATCATAAGGGTCTTATTTGTCATTTTCTTAGTATTATATTAAAATATTGTTTTCTATTTATGAATATGATATATTCTTTTAAATTTAAGCCTATTATTCTTTATTTTAATTCTAATTAGTATTTTTTTTTTCTGATTGATAATTTTATATTTATTCTTATAGCTATGTATTTTTTTCTATTTATTAATATTCTTATTATTTTTATATTTGAATTTATTTTATATGATCATTTATATTTGAATTTTCTAAAGGTGTTCTTTATAATTATATACTTTAGAAATTTATTAATTTATTTTATTTTTTAGGAATATTCTATTAAATTTAAGTTTCTTAAGTATTTTATTTTAAAATTTCATTTTGCTAATAAAATTATTCTTAAATAGGTTTTTCTATTATTTCATCAATATGATTTTTTTCTTTCTATTATTAAATCTTTTCATTTTTTTCTTAAGATTAAATATTATTTTCATTAAAATAATCTTTTTCTTTATTTTATAAATTTTCATTAATTTCAGTTGTTTCTTTGCTATCAAATTTCACCTTATTTTATATTTTTTAGTTTATTAAGTTTTTCTCTATTTAAATTTCATTTTCATATATTAAATTTTCTTTTCTTTTTTTCATGGAGTTTGTAATAGTTTAAAACTGATTATTTTTGTCTAAAATGGTATCATATTTAACTATATTTAATGTTTTTTATTCTATTTAGCCTCCTTTAAATAAATCTATTTAATTATCACTATTATTATTATTTATAAATAATTAATTAAATATTTATTAATCAGTTTAAGAATCATATTTTTATTTTGAAGTTTACGAAGAATTTCTTGACTTTTTTTAAGATAATTTTTTGATTATTTTTTTGCTTTATTTATATAATTTTTCTTAAGAATTATATAAATGCTAATTCTTATTATTATTTGTTTCAAAAAAACTTTTTTTAGTTTCCATTACTAATTAAAGTTTTGCATTTAATGTTTATAATTAATAATTTAATTCTTATTATTTATTACTTTTAGCTTAATTATTTTCACTTTTTTTTTTTTTTTGTATAATTTTTTTTTTTTTTTTTTTTTTTTTTACAATATTATATTTATCTCTTCTTTCATTTTTTAAAAGTCGAGTTTTTTTCGGTTTTATTTTTCATAGTAAAAACTTCTTTTTTTTTTTTTTATTAAAATAAACAAAAAAAAGTAAACTTTTACCTATCAAATGCATTTATTGGAGAAGAATTGATTGTTTTAGTACTTATTTAATTGTATCTATTATATTCAGAATTATGAGAATCAGTTTTTTAATTATTATATTCATAATTTTCATATTTATCAGCAAAGTAATTATTTTTTTCGATTGTAGTATAAACTTTGTTTTCAATTTAGTATTTGCTTTTATTTATCATTTAATTGTTTCTTTATATTATCTTTGGATTAGAATCTTCTTTTTTATTTATATTTTAATATAATTTACTTTTTAAATTAATTGGTTTGAACTTTCTTTTTTAATCTGAATTTAAATAACTTTTTATTTTAAGCCTGAATCTTTTTATAGAATTTTTATAAAAATAAATGAATTTCGAATATATTTAAATATGATTTACATATGACATTTATTTATATAGTATATTTATTTATATTATAATGCTAAATATATTTAAAATAAAATATATAATTATTTTTAATTTAATTTTTTTTTTTTTAAAAAAAAAATTATTTATGTTTACTGATTTATATATTAATATTTTATTATATAATTTTTTTATTTAATTTTGTGCTAATTATTATAACAAAATCTTAATAGAAATAGCCAAAATATATTAATATTTAATAAGATACTTATATTTGGCAAATAATAAACATCAATTTATTAATGAAAAATTTTTATATAATTAAACCAAAATAAAAATTCTATAAATATATGAAAAAAATAAAAATAAATGTAAAACACCTATATTTATAATAAATAAAAATATATTTAAAAGTATTATTTTTCAAAAAATTAAATAAACTGCTTTAGGAAAACAAACAAACAAAAATAATTATTTTGTGATATTAATGAAATTAATTAGCTTTATCAAAATTTGAATTTTTATGAATATAATTAATTTTAAGAGGAGAAATTATAGAATCAATCAAAAATAAAGCCATTATATATATTAAATAAGATATAAATTGAAAAAAAAATATATATATATACGATATAAATACTTTTAGATATATAACTAAATAAAAAATAAATTATTTTACCTTCTTAATAGATTCAAGAAAAATTTGATTGAAATAATAAAGAATAAAATTTCATATTTAATTTTTATTCAGATTAATTAAAAAATTGTTCTGATTATTTAGTAAATTGAGTTTTTAATAAGATTTAGAGCTATTTAAAGAATATTAATTGTAGAAGTAATAATAATAAAGAAATGTTTAAAAAAAATGTCTATTATTATACTCATTTTATAGGTAAATATGTATTATAAACATAATTATATTTATAGATATGATTATTACGGTTTATTAATTTAAATACTTTAAAAATGGAATACAAATATATATAAAAGTAATATTAAGTAAAACTCGGTATAATATTACAAATTTATATATTTATTTGATTTTTTTGTTCTTTTATATATATTAACCATATGTTATTTATTAATTAAATTGATTTTTATTTTTAATATAATATTAAAGCTTTTATTTGTAAATAGCTTTTTTTAATTAATATAAATAAAAATTAATTTAAGATTATTATTATGTATTCTTTTAATAAATGAAATTTACTAAAAAATATAAAACTATTTTTAGAAAAAATTTAAGCAAGAAAAAAATAATAATATTTATAATATATATTATTGATTTTATATTTATATAATACTTAAATATTATAAATATAATTTATTATTATTAAATTATTTATACAAAATAATAAGATTAAGAATAGAATTATTAAATTATTATAATTAAGATATTATAATATATAAAAAATTATAAAATTTAATTATATTAAAAAGATTTTGAAATTAAATTATAATAAAAATTAAAATCCTAAATATATATTAAGTACAATAATTTTATTTAAAAAATTACATTTTTAATACATAAATTATTTAATTTAGTTTATTTATAAAAAAGTTTTTGCATTTTTATAAAAAATATTTAGATTATTATAATTATTAATTTTTCCTTTTATTTTATATATTTAATATTTATTATATATTTTTAATATTAAAATTTTTAAATTAAAAGTATTTTTTTTACTTTTTTGATTAAAAAGTGTATATATAATTTAAATTGTTATTTTTTTAAAATAATAATATATATATATATATATATATATATATATATATATATATATATATATATATATATATATTTATTTTCTTAATAAATTTTAAATTTTTTATATATTTTTATTTTTTATTTGTTTGAAATGTATATACTAAATATTTATTAGTTTTCTTTTATTTTAAAAAAAAGATTTTAAATAATGATAATAAATTGTTTGATATTGATAATTTATTTAAATAATTAATTTTAATCTATATTTTAAACAATTTATAATTTAATATAAAGTTCATATTAATTTTTAATTATTTATTTTATTTTATCTTTATATTTCAATCATAATATTAAGATATTTTTTATTAAAAAAAAAAATTAAATTTTAAAATAGTTAATTATATTTAATTTATAATTATTTTATTGATAAAAAATAAATATTTTTGTATAAAATTGTTTTATTACTTTTATCATATTTTGAAATATTTTATTTTTTTAATGTATTTAAATTATAATCTAATAATTTAATTACATATTTAATATACATATATATATATATATATATTTTATTTTATTTAATTAGAAATTTTGCCTTTTTTGTAATATAAATTTTTATTAGTAAAATAAAAAAATCTAAAAATAAACATAAATAATAAATTCTTTATGTATAAAAAGAACAAATTTTTTTATAAAAATAATCTAAATAAACTAAATAAAATCAGATTATTTTCTAAAATAATGATAAAATTAATATATAAGACATAGAAGTCGATTATATTTAAGATATTTTTCCTTCTTTTTATATACATGACTAGAACTTTAAAGATTATTATTTTTTTGAATCTTTTAGTTACAAAATTCATTTCATTAGACATTAAAATTATGATTTAAAAATAAATCCTTCAAATTATTTTGACTTATATCAAAATTATGCTTTTTTTAGATTCAAAGATGATTATATAAGAATTAATTGTTACAGAATTTAATCAAAATTTTAGGGAAATGGATCCTTGTATATATATATGTGTATTTAGTTCTTTATTTGTATATATAATGTAAAGTAAAAATCACATAAATATTTTTAAAAAATATATAAAATTAAAGAGGATAATAAATTGAAATTTCTAAAACATATTATTAAAATATAAAAAATGCATTAAAAATACTATATAATTATATTTAGATAATTGTTTATTTTATATATATTTAAATAAAAATAATCTTATATTTAAAAATACAAATATATATTAATACTTAAAAATAATCATATAGTATTATAATAATCATACATTCATCATATTTTTATTTTACATAAAAAATAAATAAATATTAATCAAAAATATAAAATAATATTAAACAAAATAAAATAACACTTTATTTTATATTATTTATATAATACATTATTTTCTTTTTTCTTTTATATAATATTAATTTAAATTTTTATAACTACAAAAAAGAAAAAAGATTAATAAAAAAAAAATATAATATTGTAATTAAAAGAATGAATTCAAAAGCTTCAAGATTAGGGGGTAGTTTAAATGAAGTACATCGTAATATAGTACACACAGAAAATATTCTTAAGGAAATGTAATATTGTGATAAAAATTAAATGGATTATTTTTAATTAAATCCACATAACAGTAATAATTTAAACAAACAAAAATATTATATTAATAAAACTGATATTTTACATATTTTTTAAAAAGTGTATATCCTTGCTGAAAAACCTAATGCGGTTGTTCCTTCAGATTTAAAAAGATAAAAAGGAGTTCAAAATAGAACAAAATAGGACGCAAATGAAATTTTTGGAAATCATTTCACAGAAGATCCAGTTGAAGAAGCTTTTTCAAATGAAAAATTAGATAAAACTTTAAAATCTGTTACTTTAGTACCAAGATAAAAATATAATTACCCTTAAACTGCAAATTAAGAAGTAGGATGGTTTTCAAATTAATTGGTAAATTTGCTATTAATAAAAAATATATTTAATTTTTTAAATAAAAAAAAGCATATTTAAAAATAAATGAAAAATCATTCGGTAAAAGCATGCGAAATTACGAGTTTTGTGGATAATTATTATCAAATGACAAAAATAAATCCATTTAAATTAAGATGAAAAATAAATAAAGATAAATATATATATATAAATATATATATATATAATTTATAATATATATATTTTTTTTATTAATTATTTGTTATTTATTTATTTTTATTCAATTTTCTATTTTTTAAAACATTTATTTTAAATCATTTAAAAGTAAAAGTGCAGTTTATCCTATCTTTATAATAATAATATATATTAATTTTATTATTTATTTACTAATTCTTTGTTTTTTTTGTCAGCTATTTTTTTAATTCTTTGTATTTAATATATAGATTTAAATTCGTCGATTAATAAATTATATTTTTTTATTCTTTCTTCTCTTGATAAATCTACTTTACTCATTAAACTAAAAGTTTTAATATTAATAATTTCCTATAATATAAATATTTATTAAATTTATAATTTAATATTAATACATCTTTATACTAATCTAGTATCATTTTAGCAAATTCTAGACCAAATTTAATATGAGACTATTTTTTAAAATAATAAATTAATTTAAATTTGAATTTATTTATTTTAATTTCAAACCTAATATTTACTTACAATTAAAATTTTACTTTTCTATAGTAAAATAGTAGCTCCTTCTACATTCTGAATATACTATAATTTATTCATATTAACAGTCATATTTAAAGCATCCATTATATAGCAAGGTTCAAATAATCTTATGATATATTTATTATATATATCTATATGATATTTATATATATATATATATATATATATTATTTTTATATATATATATATATATAGATTTATAAATATATATATATACACATATATATAATTATTATTTTTATTATTTATGTTTTTATTACTAATTAATTGCATATATCGAAGATTTTTAATTTCCTAAATTCCACCAGTGTTGTATTGGTTTAATATAATTTAGTCTATTATTCATTAGTAATTTGAATTTTTAATGTTCTTAGGAAATCTTTTTTTTTTTTATTTTTATTTTTTTTTTTTTTTTTTTTAATAACTTCATTAATTAAATCGATTTTTTTAATATTTGTATTCTGCTTTTCATCAAATATAGAATTAAAATTAACACTATTAATAAGACTATCAGTTTAGCTTACGGTCGATTACTCTAAAACATTATTATTTTTATTATTATTATTATTTTATATTGTTTCTTATTCATCTTCTTGTATTATTATATCTTCCTCTATAGGCATGTTTTCATCTTTTTAAGGACTAATGCTATTTTAATTTTATATTTTAGCTGTATTTTATATAATCTACTATTATTATTATTAATATTACTATTATTAGTATTATGCTTTAATTTCAGGAAATGATTTTATTTCTTTCATATTCAAAAGATTATTATTATTATGTAAAGGAATTTAAAAATCTACAACTTTATTAGCATTATGAGAAATTTCAGAATAGCATCTATTATTATGTAAATCATTACTTTCTAAATCCCTCTAATGTATAATCTAATAAGAATTATTATTATTATTATTATTTTAAAAGATTTTATTTTCATACGTTTAGTTTTGCTATGTTTATGGCATTTTCATACATTTTTATTATGATTATGTTACTTTTGCACCCTAAGGGTTTTCCGGATCCATGTTTATTAATGCTAATGGACAAGCCCATAAGGAAAAATTTTAAGCTGAATAAGAAATTCCTAATACCATTTCATCTACATCTGAAATTTCTAAATCTAAAATTCCTCTCCATTATGATTCTACATTATCTATTAAAATTCCTCCTTCTTTTTCTAAATTCCAAACCTTTTGATTTTAAATATATAATATATATACATGCTTTTTTCATTTTTTGCTTTGTTTTCTTACCTTTAAACTTTCATGTGCTGCTGTAAATATTAAATTTCCATCTTCATTAAACAATATTTATTAAATAGCAGTTGCCTCAGGTTTAGAACTTCCAATCTAATAAAATTAAATTATATATATATTTTTTCTTTTAGAATTTACTAATTAAAAATTATCCAAATCATAATATTTAACAGTTCGGTCTGCACTTGCACTAGCTAAAGCCATTTCAATAGGATTAAATTTCAAAGAAGTAATCGGTCCATCATGTAAAGTGAAAGTTTAAATAACTTTATTTTAATATAAATCCCATAATTTAACAAACCCATCTTATCCTCCTGAGGCTATCATTTTACTATCGGGTGAACCTGCGACACAATTGACAATGTTTTAATGCCCTTTTAAAGTTGCTATGGCTATTTTGGTACGCAAATCCCATACTTTTATATTCGTATCACATGATCCTGACATTATTAAATGTTTTTATTCTTCAAAAGGAAAAATTGATATTGTATTTACGGCTACTGTATGTCCTTTTAATGTACATGATACTATATTTATTTATTTTATTTTATTTTTGTTTGTTTGAAGTTTTTATACATTTTTAGGATTCTAAATCCCATACATGTATTATTCCTCGGTTTGAACCAGAATATATTTCAGTATCTGAATGATTAAAGTTAACGGCTGTTACTTCAACTTGGTTATTTACTGATTAGTTGTAATTAAATTGCTTTTTATTTTTATTTAACTTTTTATTTTTATTTAATTTTTACTAATAAAGGCTTATCTTTTGATATTTTCCATATTGAAACGTTGTTTTTGTCATCACCAGATATTAATATGGATTTCGATTTGTTTCCGAATTTCGCTGTTTGTATTTTTTGATTGTTTTGTAATTAATAATCCTCTATATCGTATTTTATTTTATTTTAATTTAGTTTTTTTTTTTCTAATATTTTTCTTTTTTTAATTTTACATATTTTGGCATTACGACGCTTCATTTTTATATTTATTGAAATATTTTTTTTTTTAAATTTTGTTTTTTAATTTTGATTTTTTTTTTTTAAAAAAAAAATAAAATAAAAAAATATGATTATAATTTAAATAAAAAATTTCTTTTTAATTAAATGTATTATTTTTACCTTTATATTAGAAAAATAATATTATATAGTTTTATTAACTTAATTTATTTAATATTATAATAATTAAGAAAATAATAATAAATTAGAAATATTAGCATATTTTAATAAATTATGAATAATTATTTTTTATTAAATATATTTTATTGAATTTTTTTTTATTAAATTTAAAGGTTTAAAATACAATTTAAAATTATTATATTATGTTGTCTATTTGATTATTTATATTAATTTAATATTTAATATAAATATATTTTAATTATAAATTCTTATTATTTAGAAATGAAATAAAAGTTTATTAATATTAGTTTTAAAATATTTTTACAATTCTTTATGAAAATAATAAAAATCAAAAGATTATATAATATTAGTAAAGATTTTATATTAATGGAGTTTTGATATTATGAATTAAAAATAAATTAAAAGTAATAATAAAAATTAATTAAATCATTATTAAATTTATATAATTTTATAAAAAAAATTCACATAATAAAATATAAATTACTTTTTTTTTTTTTTTTTCTAAAAAAATAAGTAAAATTTTATATACATATTATTAAAAATAAATAATTTAAATTAACTAAGATAAAAGAAAAATATTTATACATAATTTATTGCATTAAAATCTTTTTAATTTTTATGAATACCCAACTATATTAATATTTCTGAAATCTAAAAGTCAATACTTTTATAGGTTTGCATATTTTAAGTATTATTTAATTTAAAAAATTAAAAGAATTATCTACTAATAATATAAAAAAAATTGTTGAAAATTTAATAAAAAACATACATATAAAATTGTTCCAAAAAATATATTTAATTATTCAAAATTTTAAAGTACTTGCAATATATAATAATTTATTGGGTTTTGGTTATTTTTCTTGTACTTGTATATATAAGCTCGTGTTAAGAAAAAAAAGAAAATATAAAATATGAGTAAAAAGTCATTTTTAATATATATTTACAATTGATTAAATTTTTAATATTTTTGATTAATTTATATTACATAAAAAATATATAAATATAAATTTATTTAAAATAAAAAAATATAATTTTAAATTAATTAAATATATATATATATTCATTAATATATTATTATATTATATTTTTTTATATTTTAATAATGTTCTTTTTTAATTTTTTTTTTTATAAACAAAAGTTATGAATATTATTATTATATATAAAGTTTAATGTTTTTTTTTTATTAAATAAAATTTTTTAAAAAAGAATAAATAATAAATTTTTAAAATAAAAAAATATTTAATTAATATTTTTAATTTAAAAAAAACAAAAAATTTAAAAAAAACATAAAATGTCAGTTTTGAAAAAAAGCGAAGTCAATAAGAAAGACTCTATAATTGCAGATGGAGGTTCTGAATTAGGAAAAAGATTATCTAACGCTAATTTATTTGGTTTTTTTAAAAAAGACAAAAAAAAAATAAAAAAAACAAAAATTAAAAAATAGATAAAGAAAAAAAATTAACTGGAAGTTAAATAGGAAGCAAAAATTAAGATTTAGTAAAGAGTACAAATAATAGTTAAAGTAAAAAAATATATATATAAATATATATATATATATATATATATATATATATATATATTAATATAATATATATATTTAAATATAAATATAAATATAAATTTTTATATATATTAGATTATTCAAATTTTCGAAAACCTCAAAAAGATGTAAACGAACGTATAAATGATTTCTTTTAATAAGATATAAATTAAGTATCTAAAAGTACAGATAGTAATAAGAGTTAAAAATTATTTAATATAACATAAAAAGACCGTTTGGATTTATAAAAAGAATTAAAAAAAAAACAAAAATATTTAATTCTCCCATTAAACCTTATAATTGGAATAAAATTTCTGATTAGGAAAAAAATGAAGCTTTTATGTTAACATATAAAAATAATTTAGACTTAAAAAAAAGATAGAACTCTTTAGAAAATTAATTAAAATAATTAAATACAAAATTGGGTAAATTATAAAAAGAAGTCCATTTTAATAATAGGAATTTAGTCCAGAAAAAATAAGGAGATGATAATTATGATTAATTAGATTAAATTAAATAAGAAAATATAAAATTGAAATAAAAAATCGATGCACTTTCATCTGTAAAAAAGCTTATTTAATAAAATAAAGGATAAAATTAAGCCAAAAAATTAATTAAAACAGTCAATTAATTAGAAAATGAAAAAAATTTAAAAGAACTAAGTTAATAAGATAAATATAAAGTAAAACTATATAAAAATAATAAATATAAATATAATATTAGATAACTGATATGTTAAAAGTAATTGATGCTTATAAAGAATAATTAAAATAAAGTGAATTAGAAATTAAACGTTTATAAAATTAATTATTGAATTCTAATCCACGTGAAAAAGGTAGTCTTTCAGTAAATTTATAAGAAACAAATAGCAGAATTAAAGACTTACATTTGAAATAGGAATAAGTTAATTCTCATTTTGAGGCTAATAAATAACTTTTGGAGTAAAGTAAATTGGAATTGAAAGAAATGAGGTAGAAATTTTAAAAGGAATAATTAATAAATCAAGATTTGAAGACTGAAGTTGATATACTGAAACTTAATTTGAAGAATTTCGAGAAAATGGAAGAAGAATTAAGCTAAGTAAAGGCAGAAAAAAGACAAAAAGAAAAAGAATTATAGTAATATGCAACTGATCCTCTTTTTGGAGATTTTAAAAACTAGTCTGCTAATGAAATTAAATATAGGGAAACTCGAGAAGAGAATTTTAGGTTAAAAGAATAGATAAAAAACTAAAAAGATATATTGAATTAAACTAATGAGAAATTAATTCTAACGGAAAAAAAACTAGTTGAAATGGTAGATTAATTTTAAAGAAAAAAATAAGATTATATTAATATTAAATCTTAATTAGAAATTTTATAAAAAGGAACTGTTTAAGGCGATAAAATGTCAGATTTTACATAAAATGATTTTATTAATGTATGTTATATATATTAAAATATAAATAAATATATATTTATATAATTATATATATATATATATTTATATAAAAATATTATTTTTTTAATAGGCTTTAGGATTAGTTAAATGGGACGGTTAAGATCCTTTATGGTTACACTTAGAAAATATAGAAAAATAAAAAATTTAAGAGTTGTTCGCTTAGAATGGTGATAATTTAAGTGAATATAAAAAAAAAGTAGAACATTTAATATTAGAAAAAGGAGAACTTGGTTTACATTTAGAAAGATAGGCTACTATGTTACGTACTAAAATTTAAATAGATAAAGAAAAAGATAAACTACATAAGATGGAAATCGAATAAATTTACGAATAGTTAAAAGTTATGACTAATAAAGCAGATGAACTTGCTAAACTAGCAGATATAAAAGGATATGTCTAATATTAAAATAACTAGGCAGTTTAAATATACGAAAAAGATAATGTAAAATATACTAAGGATGTTTCAGAGTTTTCCTGTGAAGATTTAGTCGAGGAAGAATTGGGAATCGGAGAGAATATTTTTGATTTATATATTGGGAAAATAAATATGGACGAAAATGAGATTTTAAGACAAAATGAAAATATAAACGACCTCTAGTGCTTTTTATCTTTTTTCACTATAGATTTTTATAATCACGATACTTAACATTCCTCAGTAGTGGAAGGATTGAGAAATAACTATGAATTCCAAGCTAGTTTTAAGGTAAAAGTAGATGAATTTTACATCACATATTTAAAAGAGAGATTTATTAAACTTGAATTGTATAATGTATAGCAATAAAACGCTATATTAATTGGAAGTGCAAATATTTCCTTGTTTTAAATAATAAGCGAAAATACAAAACCAAATATTTCGGCTGTTATAGAGCAAAGTGTGAAAATTAGAGGACTAAAATAGGGAGTTTTGTAGAATAAATTTGTAGGGTGTGTAGATGTGAAGTTTAGGATGAGGTTCCCGATCTCTAAAAGTGTGTAGTGGGCTTAAGAGAAACTTAAGTTGAATATTGAGTAAATTTAGAAGAGCGAAGATGTTGATATGTACTAGGATTTCTTGAAAAAAAAACTGGTTATAAAGGTTGATAAAGGAGTCGAAATGCCAGCTAACTAGTCACTTTTTGTTTATTTTTAGTTGAATGGGAAGGATTATGTCAGTCCGACATAAATTGGACCTAGTCCTGATTGGCAATGGGAAGTTTAGATCGATGTGATTGTCGATGAGAACTTTAGGTAGCTTTTAAAGAATGATTTTTTGCATTTTACGGTGTTTAATGATAGTGTGCCTATAGAAGATAAAGAAGAAGAAGATGAAGATAATAAAGATGTGGTTGGGTAAGGAAAAATGTCTTTAAAGGCACTACTTGAAGGAGAAGTAGTTAATCCTAATGTTAAAATTACAAATTTTATAAAAAATTAAGAAGTTATTAATAAAGGAACGTTACATGTATTAGTTTATTGGTATGAAGGATGGGGTTAATAATATAAACCGAAATATGAGCATATGTTATTATCTAAAAATTGGGAAACGGATATAACAATGAGAATAGCTAGAGCTTTTAAATAAAAAGGGATAGCACTTTAAACTGCTTTCTACGTAATGAATAGAGATTAGGATTAAATTATTTCAATGGAAGATTTTATTTAAACTGTTAATGGTATTATATAATAAAAACAAATATATAAATAAAGATAAATATATATTTATATATAAATAAAATAATATATATATATATATATATATATATATATATATTTTTTTTTTTATTTTTTTTTAAGAAACTTTATAATTGAGTTTAAGTCCAAATGATGTAGATGCTTATTATAATAGATTGCCTTAACCGTTTAATAAATAAAATTTTGAGAGTGTTTATAGGAATTATTTGTTGGACGTTTAGAGTGGGTCAGAAGATTATTTATTAGATGAAATTATTTAATAATAAAGGAGAAATAATTTAAATAATACTAATATTGGAATTTCTAATAAGAAATTTTTAAGCGTATTTTTTTTTATATTTATAATAATATAGCTCGTATTACTTTTTTTATTTTTTAGAAATAAGAAAAATAATTATTTGAAAGTTCAAGAATAAAAATAAGTGCATTAATATCAAAAAAATTAAGAATTAAAAATATTTAATAAATTTTTAATGATATTGATTAAGATAGAAATGGAAAAATAAGTATTTTTAATTTAAGTAGTTATTTAGAAGTTTAAGGATAATAAATTACAAAAGAAGAAATTTATTAATTTTTGAAAGTATTAGACTTTAATAATGATAATAATATAGATATTAATGAATTCAAAGCGTTTCTTTAAGGAGAATCTGATTAACTAACTACATTAGATTAAAAACTACATATACATTTTATAAATAATATAAAAATGAGAGTATATATATATATATATATATATATATATATATATATATTTATATTTTTCAAAAATTTAGATTTTATAATATTTGAAAAACAGTGATCATTCATTTTCTGATTTATTTAAATTAATAGATAATGATAGAAGTGGATTTATAAGTAATTTTGAATTAATGAATTTTATTTAAGAAAAATTAAGAATAAAATTAAAATTTGAGGAAATATATGCATTAATAACATACTTTGATAAAAACAATGACGATAAAATTGATTTATATGAGCTTGTTGAAGGCTTAAAATAAGAGGCTAATAAAAATGGTGAATTTATAAATTAATTTTAAAAGGAATAAGTAAATTTATAAATATATATATATTATAGTTTTTTAAATTTATATATATTTATATATATAATTTATTTATTTTATAAGGTTATTTTAAGTACTATTGAGGAAATTTGTGATAAATTGAATATTTATATGAATAAAAATAATGTTACTAGAAGTTAATTATTTGATAAATTTGATTAGAATAATGATAAATTTATTTCTAAAGTTGAATTAAAGAAAACATTTACTAATTTATAAATTGAACTTTCTAGATAATAATTGAATGAATTTTATTCATTCTTAGATAAAAATAATGATGAAAAAGTATCTATTTAAGAATTTATTTAAGCTGTAAAAACAGAATTAAATAGAATAGAAAATAAACGTTTAAAAAATATAAATATATTAAATAAAAAATAAATAAAAATTTATATATAAAACTATATAAATATTAATATATATATATATATATATATATATATATATATATATATATATATATATTTATATATATATATAGGTAAAAGAGTTAGTACTAAACAATGTTTAATAAATAATTAATCTTTAATAAATAAAAGTTAAGATATTTAATAATAATTATCATAATAATTACAATAATCAATTTCATATTAATAAATTTAAGGTTCATATAATGATATAGAAGGATCTTAAAATGAATAAATTACTAAATAAATATTTTCTAAATTTGCAAGGATTTTAAGATAGAATAGAATTGATTATGAACATGCATTTTAAAGATTTGATAAAAATAAAGATAAAACCATTTCCAGAAATGAATTTAAAAAAGCTTTTAAAGATATGCAATTACCATTTAAAGAATATGAAATAGATGCAGTATTCTCAACTATAGATATTAATAATGATGGTACTATAACTTTAGATGAATTTGTAGGTATGCTTAATGTTTCTTAATTCAATTGAAAATAAATAAATATATAAATATTTATATATATAATTATATATATATATTTTTATATTAAGTATTCTTATTTTATAAATTTATATTATATATAATAATAATTTATAGTATTTTTATACACTATATTACTTTTATTATTTAAGTTTTTTTTTTTCAAAATATATTTTATGTTTAAATTAATTTATTTTTATAGTATTTTTTTATTGTACATTTATATTATTTTTGCCTATATCTATCTAATAAAAAGTTCTTTTATGATTTTTATTTTAATATCATTTATTTTTCCAAGAATAATAATTTTAGAAGTTATTTCTATTTTTATATTAACGCAATTAAGTAGTAATTATTTATTATAAAAAATAATTATATTTTTTTTATTTTTAGATTGTTTTTTTAAGATTTTCTTTTTATTCTTTTATAACATATTTTTATAAGTATTTTATTTATTTTATTCAATTAAATTATTTAAGTCATTTTATTTATCATAAAAAAAAATTATTCATTTTTTTTCCAAAATTTTGCTAAATAATTTTATTAATGTTATTTCTAATAAAAATATTATCAAATATATTTTAACTCCTTTTTATCTAAAAATTAGATATTTTAAACAAAAACAGACGTTCTTAATTTCTTTTAATTAAATTTAAATTATTTTACATGAAAAATAATTAATATTTCATAGTCTTTTTAATTAATATATTATTAAAGAATTTTATATGAAATCTAATAAAGATTTTCTAAAATAATATTATAAGTTAAAATTACTGCACTTTTTTAAAAATGCTTTTTAATAATTTTTTAATTATATTAAAAATATTATATTTGAAAAATTAAATTTTATTATATTGAATATTAATTTTGTTTACCTTAAATAAAAAAAATTATTAAATATATATTAAAATAACATTTTATAAAATAAAAAATATAATAATTTAACTATTTTATTTTATAATTTACATTGAGATATAAAACATATGTTTATAAAAAACTTTAATAAAAATATAAAAAATTTATATTTTATTTAAAATTAAAATTTATGAACAACTTTATTAAAGAAAAAAAAAAGTAATTTAATAAAATTATTAATATATACAAATAATGTACTATTAAATATATATAAGAAAAAAATATATAAATATAATATATATATATATATATATATTTATATTAATATTTTTTTTATATAAAAAAAAATACTATTTATATTTTTTATTAAATATATATAATATTTATATATTTGTATTGAAATTTGATTTAACTATTTTATATTTCAATATTTGTTATTTTATTATATTTTTAACATACTTTTGTTATTTTTATATTTAATTAATATTTCTTTATATTTTCTATATTATATATCATTTAATATTTATATGTTTTTTTTGTTTAATTATTATTTATATCCATTTTTTTAAAAATATTAAATTAAAATAAAAAAAAAAATAGAAATAGATTTATTTTTAATTATATTTTAAAAATATATATATAATTTAAAAAATAAAATATATAAATTCTATAAAATATATATAAAAACTTCCATTTTTTTTATTTATAATTTTTTTTAAAAAAAAACTATATAAATTTTAATTATTAATTCATTAATTTCCTAAAAAATATTCCTTAATAATCCCTTCATGATTTTTAGCTGCTAAATATCCCTATAAAAATTATTTATCGGCATTATATTCATCCCAAAGCCAATAATCATTTGGAAAATTGTACGAAAATTCTTCCGCTATATAAATAGTTTTTAAATCTTTTGGACTTTCTCTTATAATAGGATACATAGTGAATACTTTTGGTAATACATTTAAAAATATACACTTAGAATTCTTATTTTTATATGGTATCCCCATCGTAACTCCCCCATCAATAGCCTAAAGGCCCTAATAATCTCCCCATATTTAAAATCCGGTAATTCCCGGAATAGTACATGAACAATGTACAGCTTCAGCGAATTAATTTTCATCTTTAAAACTATCTATAAGCATTTTTTCAAATTAAAAAATCCTTTTTTTACAGATATATATGTATGTAATTTTCCTTCTAGAGTCATTCCATTTTTAATTAAATCACGGAAGAATTCTTTACTTCCTTCTTTTATCATTTTGCCTGTATCCCAAAAACCGAATAATGATTTACTAACTTATTTAAATACGTTTCTTATATATTTCTCATAAAAATACTTCATGTCTAATTCGCTGTGTAAACAATGTATTAAATATGCAGCAATACAACAACCTGATGATATTCCACCTAATTTATATTACTTTAAGATTTCTTTCGGTATTATTTCCAATAATCCTTAAATGTAGCCGGCTTAAAAACTTATGGCTCCTGCTCCACCGCTAATAAGAAGTTCTTTTTCTTATAAAATTTATTCAGATTGTTATATTTATTATACTTATTACATTTTTTACTTTCTTTTTTTAATTAATTATTTTCAATTAAATTTAATAAATATTTTTTATTTTATAAAGATTTTTAATATATTATTATAAAAAAAATATAATTTTGATTAGCTTCATTCTTTATATTTAAATATTGTAAAATAATTATTTTAATTTAAAAAATATATATTTTTTTATGAAGAAGTTTTTATTTATATAAAATAATATAAAAAAAATCCAATATAATATATAAATATAATATATATATATATATAAATATAAATTTATAAGTACATATATATTGTTTTTTTATATATATATAATATTTATATTTATATTTTCATAATAATATATGATTCTCTAATTAATAATTTTTTATATTAAATATGTTCTATTAAAATAATTTTATTTTTTTATAATATTTTTTTTTTAATGATTATTTTAATTATTTTTATAAATTTTTATGTTTAATGTTAATCAGTATAAAAATTATTTTATATATTTTTTTAAATTAATATAAATAATTATAAATTTTGTATCTTATTTTTATTTATTAATAATTTTAAATTAATAATATATAAATATATGATATTTTTTTTTTTTTAAATATACATTTAATTATATTATTTATTGTTAAAATAATATTTAGTATTAAATTTAAATTTAATCGCTATATTTACTTCTATATTTATTTTTTTAGAATTCACTTGATATTTTTCATTTTGTTCATATTTTTTTTTTATAAATATTTTAATGTTTTTAAAAAATTAATAAAAAAAGCTGAATTATCTATTTCATTAGACATATTTTTATTTAATTGATTTTCATAAATAAATTTACATTAAATTAAAAAATATATACAAAAATATTACTAAATTATAAAATCTTAATATTTTTTAAAAAAATATTAAGATTTATATATAATTTTCCATAAAATCATAATCAAAATTACTTTTTATTTTATTTATTAGATTTCAGAATTTTATTTAATTTAAAAATAATTTTGTTAAAATATAAAATAAATTTAGATTTTAATTTTATTTTTATTTATATTTATAAAAAGTATTAAGGTTATATTTATTTATTATATTTATTTATTTATTAAACAAGAAATATAATATTTTTTAAATGAGATTTATTTAAATTAATTTTTATTAATTATTTTTAAACTATCATTAATATTTTTATACATTACTTTTAAATAAAAATTAGTTTTTTATTGTTTTAAAAGACTTATTATATGTAAAAAATTATTAGTTTAATTATTTTCTACTTTTTATATAAGTAAAAAATAAAATATATATATATATTAATTTATTAAAATTTTAAGAATTTATTTCAAATAGAATCAATGAAATTTAATAATCAAATAAATTTTAGAAATTGTGTTATTGAAATATTAAATTAAAAATAAAAATCTTTATTTTAGTTTCAAAATTTTTATATATATTTTTTAAGAAACAAATAGTTTATTATTAAATATTAATGTATACTATTTTATATTTATTTAAAATATATAATTAATTATATTAATACTTTTATTTATTATATATCTAAGATTATTTATATTTTTTTATAATAAAACAAAATACTATTTTTTTATTTATTAATTAAAGTTAAAAATCATATTTATTTTTACAAAAAATTTTAGTTAAAAAATTTTTATATATAAATTTTAAATTTTTTTTTTTTAAAAAAAAAGAAAAATAATTTATTTTATATAATAAAAAATAATAATAATGGGACTCATAAATAATATAGTAATTTGTTATGTTCTTGCGCTTATAATAATAATTCACGGTTCATTTTTTATTTGTTTGAATTAATAATCATAATAATTATTTAATAAATAATAAAATTCTAATATATATCACTGTCCTTAAGTACTTTTATTTTATATTTTTAATAAATAATATATTCTTAATATAAAAAGCTCCCTGAATAAGCTGTAGTTATATTTTTACATTTAAAATAACATATACCTTAGTAATTATAACTACTTGCAGGAGAAATACTAGGTTTATTTAGCATAAATGCAATGAATTAATTAATAGTTTTAGGATATGTAGTTTTAGTAGGCGATATTATTGTTTTAATGTAAAAAAATTACATATAATTTATACAGATTTATTAATATTTTTTTTTTAAAAATAAATAAATAGATATTTAAGTATTGCATTTACATAAAAATTGATTTTTAAAATTTTAAATTTATTTATAATATTTGTAGGTTTGTAAATTATGTAAAAAAAAAAATTAAATGTAATGTTTTGATATATATATATATTTTATTTAAAAAAAAAATAGTTATTAAATAATGATTTAAAAAGAAATAGCTCATAAATTAGAATTTTATAACTAAAATCAATTCTATTAAAAGGATATTTTTGATATTATTTAATAAGTAATTAATGCTGGTTTTTAGGCATTAAATAAATGATAAAATATTTATAAATAATACTTATTTAAAATAAATTAATAAATAATAATCAATTTTTTTTTATAATCATATTAAGAAAAAAATAAAATAAAAAAAATTTTAAATTTTAAAAATATTTTTTATATAAATTATAATAAAAATAAAATGAATCCCGAACATCAAATTAAGTTAATTAATTATGATATAAAAGGTCCAATAAACAATAGCATATCAATGTATACAGCTTAAAATAAATAAGACTCTTTAGAAATATATATGATGAAAAAGCTAACATTTTCCACAATATAGGATTTCTAGAAATACGCAAACGAAATGCAAAGAATAATAAAAACTAAAGTAAGAGGAATATTAGCTCCTTAAAGATTCAATATAGATTAATAGGACGATAAACATATATTATGTTTATTTTTTTTGAAAAAAGAGTATTCTTTAAAGGATGAAATAGAAAGGAGAAAACCTTCCAAATAATATTTTTCGTCTAAAGAAATTAAAAACATAATAAATTCAACCTTGGAAATGCTTATAAGTTTATATTGGGACTAATATAGTCATTTAAATATAAAGCCTTCTAATATAATAAAAAATAATAGAGGAGATTATGTACTTTCAGAACCTGGGTATATTTCATTAAATACAAATATTGATAATGATGTTTTTAGATCACCTTAGATTTTAGAAGAAATACAAAAAGGAACTGTTTTAAAATGGAATATTTTAAATAGATAATAATCAGATATTTTTTCATTAGGGCTTTCTTATATTTAAGCTTGCACTTTATTGAATACAGAAGAATTAAAATGTTTTAATTAAAATAATTAAATGAAATAAGGATAAAGTATTTTAGAAGAAATAAAATAAAGATATGGAAAAGGAGTTTTTAATTTAGTAGAAAATATGGTCATTTATAATGAAGAAATAAGAGAAAATTTAGAAGAATTAAAAGAAAAAAGAATACCTTTTTTTAATAATGATGATACTGATTTTGAAGGAGGAAATGATAATATTAATAATATTATGAATATAGGTAAAATAATTATATATCTAACTAATAAATATAAATATATAAATATATAAATATATATATAAATATATAAATATATAAATATATAAATATATAAATATATATATTTTTATTTTTATATATATATTCTTATATTTTTTTAGAAGATGATAATTATATAAGGAAAATAAAAAGCTAATGCGATTAAATTTGTAAATAAAAAGGATTAAAAATAAATGATTTATTGTAAAGTTCTGATGGATATAATAAAGATAATAAAAAAATAACTAAATATGAATTCAAAAGGATTATAGAAGATATTCTTTAAATTTAATTTAACGAATTTTAATTAAATTCTATAACTAGAGTTTTAGATCCTAAAAGTTCCGGGTTTTATTATTTAAATGAATTTTTAAAAGAAAATAATAAAGGAGAAGACAGTAATTAAAATAAAATTCTCGAAAAAAGCCTTAAAAATGATTTGGTAGATTTATCTTCAAAAGATGAAGAATTACTACTTTAAGAATCTTTAAGAGTATTTTTTTTAAATTTAATTTTTTTAAAAAAAATAATATTTTTAGAAAATAGCAATATTTTTGAAATAATATAATATAAATTTAGAAAGAGAATTAAAATAATATGATGAGGCAAAGACTGAAAAAATACATTTTTAAGATTTTAAGTCTATATTAGGTCGAAATAATATAGTATTAAGTGAATAAGAATTAATAAGGATTAAAGTTAAATTCGATATTGATTATTCTAATTAAACAATTTATTATATGAAAATTTTGAAAGCTATAGAAGGTTATGTAGTGGTTTCTTAGTAAGAATTAGAAGATAATTTTGAAAGAATATTTAAGTGTATTTTTAAGAATTTTAATTCTTTTGATGATTTTTTTTCTAAGGAAATTAAAAAGAATAATAATTTTCTGCTTTTTGAAGATTTTATAAAATTTTTGTAAAGTGAATAAGTTTAATTAAACTTTTTTGTAAAGGAAAAAATTAATTAATTAATCGATCCATCAGGTTAAGGACATATTTATGCCGGGCCTTTAAAGGATTAGTTAAAGGCTTCTTTAGAATAATAATTAAAATTAATTTTTAGTTAATTTGCTAATGCATTGAACAATAGAGAACTTACTTTGAGCTCTTTTGTAAATAATTATATTAAAAAATCACTTTTGGTACCTTTGAAAGATTTTGTTGAAAAATGCTAAGAAGTTCTGAAGTTTAGATTTGAAAAAAAGGAAATTTTTTTTGCTTTAGAGTACTTTAAAATTAATAAAGGAATATCAGATGATATTAAAATTAAAGAATTTTAAGAATAAATATTTTAATTTTCGAAAAACTAAAAAATTTAATATGGGAATTATGTTTTCGGTAATAAGGATGATGAAAACGAAAATAAATAATAATGTAAAATAAATAGATAAAATATAAATGTATATATATATATTTTAATATAATAGAACAAATGTAATAATCTCAATAATCAGTAAAAAGTTAAAATAAAAATGAATAAAATTCATTTAATGGAATTATTGAAAAATTAAAAATTGCAGCTAAAAAATTGCCAAAATAAGATATTTTGAGTTTTTTTGATATATAAAATAAGCTAGATGTCAAATTGGGATTTGATTAATTTAAGAGAAAAGTAGTTTTAATTTTATAATTAGATGAAAATTAATTTTCTTTAATCTTTAATTAACTTGCGGAAACTAAAAATAATTAAAGATAAGTTTCCTCTTTAGAATTTTTAACTTTATTAGGTATTTTAATTTTTTTCTTTATTTTATTTAATATATATATTTTCGAATATAGAGGTTACAGATGATTCTAATATAAAAATAAAGAGTAATATAGGAGGAATTAATATTTAAGATTTAGATAAATATAAAATAATTTTTAATACTATTAATTTAAATTTAAACCTTAAAAAAATTAAGGCATAAGAACATTTTACATCAAATTAAAAATAAGTTGGAAGAAATTATTTTGAGTATATATATATTATATAAAAAATATATATTTATTTTTTAAAAAAAAAGTTAAAAACTTAATGAACTTGATATTAAAAGTTATGATTTTGAATAAGAAATAGATAGATTATTTATTTTAATGAATGGTCAAGGATAAAAGATGGATTTATCTATATTTATTGAAGTTTTAGACTATTATAATTGTGAACATTAAACAAAATAAATAAAAGAGCAAAAAAAAAATACTATTGTTTGGTACATAAAAATATTTAAAGAAATGGAAAAGAAAGAAATAGGTTTAGAAACATTTACTAGGCAAATATAAAATAATGATTAATTAAATAGAAAACAATTCATAGATACAATTTAATATTAATTAAATTTAAAAGAAGATTAAACTTTCGAATAGTTTTTAGAAGAAATTTCTTTACCAAATAACGACATTTCTTTTTCTAAATTTGAGATTGGGTACAAAAAAGAATTAAAAGCAAATTAAATCTTATAAGTAATTAAAAAAAAAAAAAAAATTATTTAATTTTTTTTTTTATATATATATATATATATAAATATATATATATTTATATTTATTTATTATTTTATTTTTATATAGGATATGAGAAATATGACAAAATCTAACAGACGAAATATTTCAGATGCTTTTATTAATATAGATGTTAATGGTGATGGTATTATTACAAAGAAGGAATTTTTAGAAATGATTCCTATTATTAATAAATCGATGCAAAAAGATGAAATCGAATATATTTTTGAAAGAATGGACTTAGATAATAATGGCAAGATTACTTTAGATGAATTTTCAAATAATATTTTGGGAAAAGATGCTTTAGTTAATTAAATTGAATTTGAATAAAAATAAAAGGAGTTTTATTAATTAATATAATAATCTCTTATTTAATCCAATGTTTCTTTTGATGAATTATTTTTAAATAATTAGGAAAAGAAAATTAATATTAACGAATTAGATTAAAAACTGAGAAATATTGGGATTAGTAGTTAGATTTAATAGTAATATATTCCGGTTATTGAAGATTTGACTTATGGGGGGATTGTTTTTAATGTGTTGAGGCTTAAGTTGAAATATGATTAATTTAAGGATTAGAATAAGAAGGAAAAATAGAATAATAATAATTATATGGAGTTTTTGATAATTCTTAAGAAAACTATTTAGAACGAAAATAAATATTTTGATGATGTCTTTGATTTGAGAAGGGGATATACTAAATAGTAATTGGATGATTTATTGATTTAAAAAATAAGACTTTATGGAATAAGATATTATTAATAATAATTTGATTAGTTTTTTGATTATTTTAAGGATTAATATAACGGAGAGTTAAATGTTGAAAAATTATATAAAGCATTTAAGTAATTTTTTTTATTTTATTATTAATTCTTTTTTTTTATAGGGAAACAAAAATTAATTAGAATGAAAATTCGGTATATTAAATAAGAAAAAATTATGATGACGATGATAAAGATTTCAGAAAAGATAATAAAAGAAGGGATGAAGATGATTATTAGCATAATAGGAAAAGAAATTAATCTGGTAGTAGAGACCTTGGGAATAGTTAGAAAAGATTTGATGAAGATAATGATAGAAGAAGAGATGATATTAAAAGGGGAGATTATTATGATAATAATAGAAGAGGGGATGATTATAATAATAATAGAAGAGGGGATGATTATAATAATAATAGAAGAGGAGACGACTATAATAATAAAAAAAGAGATGACTATAGTAATAAAAGAGGAGATGACTATAATAATAAAAGAGGAGGTGATTATGATAATAGAAAAGGAGATGATTATAATAATAGAAGAGGAGATGATTATAATAATAGAAGAGGAGATGATTATAATAATAGAAGAGGAGATGATTATAATAATAGAAGAGGAGATGATTATGATAATAGAAGAGGAGATGATTATGATAGAAGAAGAGGAGATGATTATGATAGAAGAACTTCTTAAAAAGGAAGAGAATAAGGTAATGAAAGATATGGAGAAAATAAGAGAATAGAAGATTAAAATGAAAAATAGGAAATAAATGATTTATTAGAAAACTTTATTCAAAATGAAAAAACAGATATAGTAAAAAAATGCGAACGTATTGATGATAGTGAAGTTTCTATTTCTGAGTTTATGGAAATTTTGGAGAATTTAAATTTTAAAGAGAGGATTAATTAAAGGGAATTAAAATAATTTTTTGAAGAAAGAAATTGCTTGAGAGGGAAAGATATGGTTTTGTTTAATTTATTAATATAGAACTTTGAAGATTTTAATAATGCAGTTATTAGCTTGTAAGACAAGCTAAAAACTAATAGAATATCTTTATAAGATTTAGTTAAGGAAAATAGACTGGATAAGTATAATGATGGGTTCATTGATGTGAATGATTTTTTCGATATTTTAGATGATAAGAGGATTAAATTAAGTAGAAAAGAAGCTGATTTAATAGAATAGTGGAATAAAAATAAATAAGGGATGATTAATTATAAAGGACTAGATAATATTATTAGAAGAAGTAGTAGAAAGGGAGGAGATGAGGACAATAGGAAAGATAATAAAAAGTTAAGAATTAAGAAAAAAGAAAAAAAAAAATCATCTAAATAAGAATTAGAAGATGTTTTAGAAGATTTCAGATAGGATGTTTTGAATTATATTTAAAAAAAAAATGTTGGAATTAGATATGTTTTTAAAAGATTTGATAAAGATAATGATACTTTTATTTCTTATACAGAGTTTATTAATTGTATTTAAAATGATAATGTAGTACCTAGTTTAAAAAAATTACCAGATGATTTAGTTGAAAGTATTTTTTTTAATTTTTTATATATCCTACATTTTTTTTTATAGATTTTTTTGATTAATTTGATGAAGATAAAGAAATGAAAATAAATTTAGCTTAATTTACAAAATAAGTTTATCCTAATTTAAAAGAAGTTGATATTGCACCTTTATTAAATAAAATAAAATCTGTAAAAATATAAATTTTTATTAAATTTATATACATATACATTTATATATATATTAGAATGTCGAAATAACATCAGAAGATGAAATAAGAAAATATTTCAAGAATATAGATACAGATAATGATGGAAAAATCAGTTATACTGAATTTTCTAAATATATGAAAAAACTTACAAAAAATAATATCGAAGATACAGAAATCGAAAGACTGTTTTAACATTTTTTACTCGAGAAAAATTTAGATAGTATTTCTTTGGAACTTTTCATAGCCGTCATATAAGATGATCATATGAATTTTAATAAAATAAGATAAAAAATTATTGAATATAAAGAAAAAAAAGGAAAATCAATTAAAACAATATATGATTAATATGCTTAAGGCGGATCTATAACAATATAATCTTTATAGGTATTATTTAATTTTTTGAATATATTTATTATGTTTTTTTTATAAAAAAATTTTAAATTAATAGACTTTTTTCAACTTTTTAGGACTAAATTTCAATTTTGATTAATTAGATGAATTATTTACTTTTATAGATAACGATGGAGATGGAAAAATTAGTTATGAAGAATTTTATAATGTTATTGAAAAAGCGTAAATAAATAACTTTTAGCTATTAAAGAGATTAAGAAGATAATTTATTTAGTAATAATGCGATATTTATTAGATTTTCTAATAATAAGGTATATTTATATATTATTTTTAATTTTTCTTATGTCTTTTTTTTTAAAAAATATCCAAAAAAAAAATACAATAATTTGTTTTATATCGACTTTTTTTTTGTAGATTGTATTTATAAAAAAAAAAATACAATATAAACTATATTTTTTTTTATTTATATAATTTAAGAATATATGAATTTTACTTAATTCAAGAATGTTTTTAAACAATTAAAAATTGAAATAGTGCCAGTAGAATTAGATAGTTTATATAAGTAATATGGATAAAATGATTAAATAAACTCCGTTAATTTCTTAAATGATCTTCTTTATAATAAATATGACATATCCTAAATTAGAAATTAAATATAGGCTTATATTGAAAAAGACAATTTATCTTTTGGAATATTTATTTGATGTTTTCGCTGAAAATGAATATTTAGGATTAAATTAATTTAAAAGTTTGTTAGAATATTCTGATGTTAAAATTCCTAAAGACGAAGTATTTAATAAATATTTTATTTTATTTTATTTGTTTATTTTATTTTTTGTTTTAAGCTTTTGGAATCTTTTAATGCTTTTGATATTAATAATAATTAAAAAATATAAAAATAAGAATTCGAGATGATTTTAATGGGAAAAATGAATGTAAAAGAAAATATTAAGTATTCTTAAATGTTGAATAATGCTTTAAATTATTAACCAACAGATTGGAATAATTACAATTAATTTTATTAATAAAATGATATTATGAGTTCTAATAATAATAATTTTATCAGTTTTAAATAAAATCCTTTTGAGCATAGTTAAAGACATTTTAGTGGAGTATAAAATTAATTCGAAAATAATTATAATATGAAAAATAGTAATAACTAATTATAATAAAAAAATAATTTAGAAGAACCTGAATTGCCTAGTGTTAATTTACCCCCAAAATTTAATATCGAATAGTTTTGTGAAATCATTAAAAGTTAAATAGAAATTCAAAAGGTTGATCTTTTTTTACTTTTTATTGGAGAAGATGATAAATTCACATTTTAAATTGAAAAGTATTTTTTTTTTTTTATGTTTAAATATTTAAAAATTAAAAATATAGTCCTCAAAGATTGCAAAAAATATTAAATATTATTAAGGTTTAAGCTTCTACTTAACATTTGGACTTTATTTATAATGAATTTATTAATATTAAAACTAAATAATTTGCCTATATGAACTTTTTGTTTAAAATTTATGGAATAAAAAAGCTTTTTAAAGAGGCTGTTATATACACAATAAAATAGAACGGAATTTCTGTTTAATAATTTTATTAATAAATTGTTTAAAATTATTAAAAATAAAGAAATTAAATAGAATGGGATGTAAATATTTTTAGTTAATTTTTAAAATATGCTTTTTAAATGAATATTTTATCAAATTAAGAATTATAAGATTTCTATAATTAAATAACTTAAAATTAGACTTAATTATCTATCTAAGTACTTTGTCAATATTTGAATATTTCAGAAGAATATACACCTGTAAAAAATAAAAAATCACACATAAATTTATAAATTAATTTAATATTTTTAAAAAAATATAGAGATTTGATAGAATAAATAGTATAGATCCAATATAGACATCAAAAATAATAAGATAAATAAGTTAGGTATGTAAATTAATAAACATAAGCCCTGTAGATTTATTCAGTTATTTTGACACTAATAAGTCTTATTATTTCGAGTAGAAGGACCTGGAAAATTTGATAACTGGCCTTGATTTAAATTTAGAATTCAAATAAATTTAAAGCCTATTTTAGCAATATTGTATAGAAGGAAGAATGTAGTTTATGAAAGTGGTTTGCTTAATCGACGATCAATGCGAAATCGTGAAAAAAGTGCTTTATAATTTAATGAGATGTAATGATGAGTTTAATTTTTAGAAGCTTTTTTGTTTTTTTCAAGTGATAACTAATATTCTTAGTGGAATATTGACGTTATTTATTAAATTGATAATCTTTTTAATATTGATTTTTCGGATTAATAAATTTATGAAATTTTTAATTAGATTTCTGATTAAAGGAAATAAATTATTCCTACTAAGTTATCTTATTTTTTGAATATAAACTAGAATATTGACTTTAGAGCGGCTTAAAAAATATATTAGGATATTTTAAGTCAGGTTTAGTATTCCTTGAGTCAATATATGGCAAATAAAAATTAATTTTTGTAAAATAATAATAAGTAAGAAAAGAATATTAGGTTTGATACTCCTTCTAGTAGATAATTTGATATGAAAAAAAATTAATTTCCTCCTTAAATGGGAACAAATATTTAGAATAATTAATTTGGAGATTTTCCTATGAATAATAATAATAATATGAATAATAATAATAGTAACTTTTATGAATAAACAAAAGTAGTATAAAGTAATTATGAAAATAATCCCAAATAATTTTAATAATAGAAATAAGATAATTATGGAGGAAAAAGTTAAAATAATAATAATATAAATTATGATTAATATGGTAATCCTATATATAATAGTATAAATTATGATTAGAATTGTAATCCTATATATAATAATATAAATTATGATTAATATAATAATCCTATACATAATAATAACAATTTAAAAACAAGTTATAATCCACAAAATATGAATATTAATGCCAGTAAGAATTTAAATGATAATTAAAATATTTAAAATATTAATAATTAAAGTATGTACAATAATAATTATAATATGAATAATAATAATTAAAATAACATACATAATTAAAATATGTATAGTAATAATTAAAATTACAACAATATAAATAATTAAAATATATAAAGTAATTAATAAAACTATAATAGTATGAATAATAATTAAATCATAGGGTAACCTAATATTTATAACATTAATATTAATTAAGGTATGAATAATAAAGGTCTTTAATAATAAGAAGAAGCTGAAACAGAAATAAACTCAAAAATGGAAAAAATATACTAAGAAGAATTACAAAAAGTAATAAATGCAGTTCATAAAATCGGTGCTTAATAATTAATTCAAGTCGCAAAATAAAATAATGGATATTTAGAGGAAAACATATTAAAGAAAATATTCATGTAAGAATATGGGTTTTATCCTTCTGCGAATTTTAATACTTTCATTAGTATTTTAGTTTCTTAAGTAGGTTATATACAAATAGACGAATTATTATAAAAATTAAATTTTGATCATAAAAGGCATGTTGAAGAATAAAATCTAATAAAATAATTAGGATTAGGAAATAAAAGTGTATAATAAGGAAATTAAAGGATAGGAGGAGCTAAAGATGTAAATAAGGCTTAAAGAATAAGATAAGTATTATTGGATTTATGCAATTAAAATTATAAATAACTCGCCGATATTTATTATCCTGTAGGAATGTCTCCTTTGATTGATTTGGAGATTTTTGTTTAAAAAACAAAGGCTATTTTAAGCGAATAAGGATAATAAATACCTAATGATTTTGAAATTTAGAATTTATTTAATTGCATAGACGTTAATAGTGGAGGGAGTTTGACATATTCAGAATTCGAGTAATACTTTGTGGATGATCATGAATAGATAGTATAAACTAACAAAAATTAAAAAGGACTTGCTTTAACTAAAGATTTAGAATAATAGATTTATCAACTTTTTAGACAAGTAGATATTAATGACGATAAGTAAATTTAAATAGATGAACTGAATAATTTATTAGCGAAAATCGGGATAAATGCCTCAAATGCAGAACTGGAAGAATATATGAGAAGATATGATAAAAATAATGACGGGACTATTAGTTTTGATGAATTTAAAATTATTATGTAGGAAAAAATAAAAAATGAAATGATGACTGCTGAAACTATAATTGATGAGCTTAAAAGAGAGTTTAAAAAAGTAGATATTGATAATAGTAGATTACTTAATATTGTTTAACTTTAATAAGTGTTTAAGAATTTGGGAGTTGTATTAACATAACCGGAATTAGAAGCTCTTTTTAAGGAAATTGACTTTGATGGAAGTAAAACAGTTGATATTGATGAAATGATACTTTTTATTACCAGAAATTCAGAAGGAACAAGCCTTTTAGCTTAAACAGCAATTCTTAATGTAAATATTTTTAATTTTTATAAGATTATATATATATATATATATATATATATATATATATATATATATATATATATTTTATAAATAATATTTTATTTATATAATTTTGAATTTATTTATAGATTAGATCAAGCAGAAAATTTTCTATAAAAGATTTAATGGAAACATTTAAATAAATGCCAAATAATTTTCGCTTATCATTTTTTAGAAGCTTACATTAAAAAGGTATGAATTATCCTAGTTCTTCTTTAAAACCTAAATTAAATGAATTCTAAATTTATCCTGATTTACATTATGATAATAGCAAATAAATTTCTGTTTCTTAATCTGTCTTCGACTATAATTATAATTGCCCTTCATTTTTTGCAGAATTAAATCTTAAATAATGTAATGGTGTACCTATTCCTTAAGAACAAACTTTCCCACGTGAAAGAATTTCGAAAAGATAAATATATATTTCATTCTTTGATAGTGGAAGAAATCAATTTATTGGAAATACATGTGCTGTGGAAGCTTTTTGGACTTAACAATATGAAGATAGATGGTATATAATATATATATATAAATATAAATATATATATATTTTTACATATATATATATAATTTTAAATAAAGATTACATTTATATTTATTTTATAAAATACAAAATATAAAAAAAATAGGTCATTTGTATAAAAAAATAGAGAAGATAATATAGTATATTTAAAATTTGATAATTATGACAAAAATAAACATGCGAATTTAAATATATGCGTAGAATTAGTAATCCATTATATTCCATAAACTTAAAACAGTAACATTAAAAATGACTTATAAATTTCCATATCTTTCGTTACTATACCTTTAAACAATTTAATAAAAGACGGTACATATAATTTTAATTTATAAGGGGGTGAACCTAGTAAACCAGCGGTTATTGACCCAAATGATATTAGGACTAATAGATAAGGATGGCGATCTGTAGTAAAGGCAATGTCGAAAAAAATTGATTCTTAAATTGTTTTTTAACTAAATACAAGATTATAGAATAAAACTGATTAAAATTAGATGGCTATAATGCCTTCTTGTATTGTTTTGAAGAAACCATAATTGCCTTTATTTGCTGTTTATAGAGAATATTTCGGCTATAAGAGTATTTGTAAGAAAGAAATTGATACTACGTTGAGCTCGAATATTGTTTTTAAGACTTTTTGTAGAATTATTGATTGCCCAGATACGAGAGATGTAGTATGTGATTTTTGGAAAAATGAAGTTTTGACAAGAATTAGTAAATTTGAAGATATTCTAAATGCATTTTAATAAGCAATGAATCATTTCTATATTTTATTGAGTCATGATAAGTTCTAGTTTTAAAATAGTGACCCTACAGCAAGTGTTTTTTGCTTTAAAAATCAAAGCTCAGAAAGAATAAAGCTTTTATAAAATTGTTTGGAGGATATAAGAATACTTATTGGCTTGAAATAGGGGAACCCGTATTATTTTTTATTTATTTATATATTTTATACAAATTAAATAAAGGACAAATTTAAAAATTTAAGATAATTAAATTCCATTTACTATTGATGAGTTAATCGAAGATGATGATGAAGAAAGTGAATTGATGATGTAAGAATTTTTAAATAGAAAATAATAAAATACAACTAATTATTTGTGATTTCTAAGTTTTTAAATTAAATATATTAATTTTTTTTTATATATATATATAAAATTTAATTATTTAATAATAATTAAATTAAGAATTAATGTTATTCATTTTTTTTTTAGTAAATTAAAAATAATTTTATATTTTTTTATTTTAATTATTTTTATTAAATAACAATTAAATATTTTTATTCAAAAATACATCATACATTAAATTTATTTAAGAAAATGAATTAAAATTAATAATCAAGCTTTTTATAAAATATTCAAAATGTATTATCATAATAAAACAATAGTATATTATTAAATTTAGAAAATAAGCTTCTTTAATTAATAAAATAATATAACTTTACTGATATAAAGGTCTGGGAATGTTCATATAAAATAAGTTAAATATTTTATAATGCAGGTTATAATTTATTAATGAATAAACAATATTAATTAGCCGAAGAATATTTATACAAAGCAAAATAAATAACCGAGCCAAGTTACTAAAATGGCCTTATTTGGGTTTAATATATAGAATTTCATGAAATAAGGGCAAACATAGCCATTAACCTATGTTTAATTTATAAAAAATAAAAGAATTTTTAAGCTGGATTGAAAATTTTAAGCGAAATGGAAAGTACTTTTAGTCAATAATATATAGATAATAGTAGTTAAGATTAGAACGGAAATATAAGTACTTTTTATTATATGAAGGCTTAGGTTTATAAATAGTTAAAATAATATGAAGAAATGTTTACAAATTCAAATAAAGCACTTTCTGTAATTGATTTTTTTTTTTCTAAAGAATACAATTAACAAAAAAGTGATATTTGTTCGAATGAATAAAATCTAAATTGTATTTATTTGGCTTAAATCAAATTCGAATGTATGTTGATGATCGGAAAATATTTTAAAAAATAAGAATTAAATTATTATAAATGTTTAAATTGTTATAAAGCTGCTTATAAGTTACTAAAAACGTATTCAAACGGCAAACAAAATAAGAAGAAGAAAATAAGAAATAAAATTTAAAAAATTTTAAATTTATTAACTTTTAGAAATGATTTGGAAAAATAAAAACTTATCGAAAACCTAAATTAAGAATAAGATGATTTTAAGATTACTAAAGAAAGAAATAATAGTTGTGTTAATATAAATTTTGTTAATATAAAACAAAGGAAATATATTACTTAAAATAAAACTATAAGTTCTAATAGAAAAGCTTTTTTTATTGATCCTGAATTTCTTTAATAATTATAATATAAATATGAAAGGAAAAAAAAATAGTAGCAATTTTAAAATCAATAAATTTAAATTAAAAATCCTAATTTAGTCTTTAATTCAAATTAATAAAGTAGATAAAATTCAAATTTAAGAAATGATCAATAAAATTCAAATATAAAAAACGAACATTAAAATCTATATATTAAAAATGATCAAAGAATTATAGAAAATCCTGCTAGTTTAAATAGAAAATAGCTTTCGATTTCAAAACTCAATAAAAATTTTGATTTTGATAAAAAAGGCGAAAGTTAAGTTGAATATAAAAATTATTAATAATTAATGAATTAATTATAACATGATTATACTTAAGATTCTAAAAACTATAAAGTAAGTCGAATTTCAGATGATTTCATTCAAATTAATAGCTAAATTAATAGTGGAAAAGATATTTTTATCGAATAATAAAAAAAATAGGAATAAAATTGGATTGAAAATATTGTGAATTTTGTCGATTCTAAAAATATTTCGAGTATTTTAACATCCAAAAGACCAGTTTCATCTTCTATATACTTTTCAGATAAAAAAATATATGTCTAACATGAAAAAAAATTCACTTATGAATTAATTATTTTAATAAAAATAAGATATTAGTTTATAATAATAAAAATATAATATTTTCGATTCTTCAATAAAATAATTTATTTTAAAGGATAAAACATTAACTTAGGAAAAAATTTAATTTTGTATGAATAATAGGCCTAAAGTAAAAAATTAATTATCAAATAAAATTAAAAGTTAAAAAAGAAAAAAATTAATGACTTTATTACTTACAGAAAATGCAAATAATAACGCAGATGCTAAAAAAGAGACAAATTAATAACCAGCATCTAATAAAAAAAATAAAACACCTGAAAATTAAAATTAGAATAATAAAGATTATTTTGTTTTAACAAATAAAGATTATTCGAAAAATAATATTGGTATTAATATAAATATAAATATATATATATAAATATATATATATATATATATATATATATAAATTTTTATATATATTTATTATTTATTTGTTATTAATTTATAGATTAAAAAATTAATAGTAAAGTAGACAATATGTCATCTTCTATTAATTAAACATAAGAAAATAAATTAGCTTCAATAGGACTAATTAACTCCTAATTTTCTAATATAGATAATTTAAATTAAGACACAAAAAATAAAAATAATATTTTAACGAGAAGCGGATATTCTAATTAAAATAAAAGTGTATTTCTTTATTATTATATATTTATTTTATAATTTAAATTATTTATAAGGATAATAAAGAAATATAAAAATATACTCCGAATTGTGATTAATAATCTAAAATAATTAGTACTATAAGAATAGATGAATCTATTAAAAATATTTAAGAAGAATTATTTGACAAATATTAAAAAAAAGAATAAAATTTAAAATTAAATTTTGATTTAAAAGAAATTTCTAAAAACACTATATTTAATAATAATTTAATTCAAAATTTAATTCATAGTGATACACATAATTAGGTATTTTTTTTTATATTTATTAGTATCTTAAAATATATATATATTTTAAGTAAACAGAATCAAAATTTTATTCGGTTTTTTAAAATTAATACAATCAAAGAGAATAAGTAATAAGTGCTAAAGTAATATAATCCTGGTGGAAAAATAGGGGGAAAAAGTTAAATTAAATCAATTACAATAAGCTAAACACAAAGCAAATAATAAAATAAAGAAATAAAAGTCGTAGAATTAACTAAAAAAACTAAATAATAAACGAATTATAAAATACATATAATCAATAATAAAACTTGGCCAATTTTAATTTACCAGGCGAAAATAATTTTTAACATGAAGTAGATAAAATAATAACAAAGGGACATATCTAAAAATTAAATACTTAAACTTAATAAAGCTTCTAAAGTCTTAATTTTTCGCAATATTATCAAAACGATGATGAAATTTATAAAAAATAACAAAAAAAAATCGAAAATAATCCTACTATTAATATAATATAAGATTTAGAAAAAAAAGACAGAGAAATTTAAATAAATATGGAAATACCAGAAATCAGTTAAAGGAAATTAAAATTCGTAATTAATAATATACAGAAGCTGAGTATGTTCCCTCTTTTCTTCTATAAATCTTACTTTGATTATTTAACGTGTAAATGGGATATTTCAAAGATTTATATTAAAACAAAATTATTTGAATAATAATAAACAGAAAAAAAAGTCAATAATATATATGAAATTACACTCATGTTGAATTTGTAAAGCTTAATAGGAACTTAAGTGATTGATAATCCTTTATTTTTTAAAGTAAAAAAACATTTGAATCTTTCTTTACATTTGCAAAATATAAAAACTTAGTTTGCATTTGCCTAACTTATTATAGATGAATGGCTTATTTTACATAATTTAATAGAATTAAAAGTTCTTTTTATTGAAGAATTAAAATATAAAAATTTTTAACCTTAGTTTATGATTCCAAGTGAGTTGAAAAATGTACTTTCGAAAGATGAAATTCAAAAAATAGAAGAACTTATTTATTAGTTGATTTTTTTATTGACTAAGCTTACTACTATTAAAAAAAATTGAATGGAAATGTTATTTAGTTCAATTAATCTTTTCAAGTTGTAAATAATAAAATGATGTCTAATTATTGCGAAAAATTAAGGATAATAAGAATTTATAAAGTAAAAATTTATACAATATAAATATTTGTTTATATATACATATATATATATATATATATATATATATATATATATATATATATTAATAATTTATTTTATAAAATAGAATTAAAAATCTTTTCTTAAAAGAGCTATTTTATCTTAATTAAATTAATTTTAATTATAAAATTCTTAATAAACTCTAATTATAAAATAAAAATAAAATTATATTATAAAAAAGCAGTCTCCTTTAAAAATAACTAAAACTGTATCAAAAAAAATTATTAAAGCCTGGAAAATAAATAATCGAAAAACTAAGTCTTTTCATATTTTACCAAATTAAAATTAAGAAAATAATTAGATTTAAGATAATTTTTGTAAAGATCCTAAACCAGCAAAACATATTTTATCTTAAATAGAGTTAAAAAAGTAAAGTATAATTCCTAATATAAATTCTTATACTTATGAATCCTTTTCTTTAGAGAATGAAAGTAATTAATATATAATTTAAAATGAATATTAGGAAAATAGCAATTATAGTATAATTATTAATGCAGAAAACGAGTTTTAACCAAAAAAATTTTATAATTAATCCTTAAAATAATAACCTTAAAATAGTGAACTAAGTAGTTTAACTCTTTAATAATTTAAATATTCTTTAACCCAATAAATGAGTGATATAAACGAAAATAGTATTATTAATAGTTAGTAAGATAACATTTATGAAAATTCTAGTAGATAGAAATAAACTTAAATAAAATAAAATAGTGATAATAAGAATTTTAGAAGAATGAATTCTTTTAAGTCGGTTAAAAGTACGAAAAGTAAGTTTAGTAAATATGCAAATGAAAATTTAAATGCCTCAGTTTAATAAGAAGAGGCTGTTAGAAATAATTAAAGTAAAGAAATAAAATCTATACAGCTTTCGGAATAAATGAATAGCAAATTTGCCTCTTCTAAATAAGTTAGTTAGGTTAATTATTAGAATTCTTATGAACAATTTGATTATAGTTAATATTAATTCAATAATAGTCTAAATAGATCTGAAAGATAATAACTTAGTGTATATTTTATATACATATAATATCAATATTACTATTTTTTGTAGATTTTGTATTTTCATTAATATTTTATAATTATCAAAAAAAATAAAAATATTTTATATATATTACTAATTTTTTTGAAAAATAATAAATAGGTATAAAAGCAATATTTTAATATTAATATAGTTTAGTCTTAATAAAATATTAATAGAATTTTTAAATAATAACAAAAAAAAATCACTATAAATCCTTTTTAAAATAATGATTTATTAGTTAGAGGTACAGTAAAATAAAATAAATAGATTTATTTTGTAGAAATATGCTTTTAATTCCATGAATGTTTATAAAATATGTTAAATAAATAATTAGCCAAAAAATATTCTTAGTTTACATTAAAAGTAATTAATGTTAAAAATTTTAAGAGTTCATAAATTATTTATGATTATAAATTTTTTATTTAAAATTTCTTTAAATAATTTGATATTTAGTAGTTTATTTTAAATATAGGCTTTAATGTTTAATAGAAAAAGTCTATCTTATAAAAACTTAATAAATATTTAATAATAAATTCTGATTTTTAACTAATTTTGAATAATTTTGAGGAATAAAGAAAATTAATAAAAAAAAGAAAACGAATTTTTTAATAAAAGGAAAATAATATAAATTTTAAAGTTTGTTTCGATTATTATTTAAATTAAGATTTTTATGATTCTGAAATTTATGAATATTATTATTTTTATTAAATTAATTAAATTATTTTGAAATAAAAATTAATATAGGCAAATAATAATATTTTTATATAAATTTTATAGAAATAATTAGAAAAAGAAGAATAAAAAATTAATAAGAAAAAACATAGAAAATATAAATATTATAATATTAATTATTAATATTAAAATTAAAATTATATAAAAAAATTCATTTTGCCTCAAGAAATTCAAAACAATGCAGAAAATAACTAATTTAAGATTTAAAAATATAAAATTTAATAAAATATAAAAAGCATTCAAATAATATTATAAAAAAGTGAATTTACAATATATTTAAAATAAGATTTTTAAAATTAATTTTTTATTTTCTATTATTTTTCTTTTAATAAAAAAATAAAACTCAGAATTAAATCTAAAAACGATTCTCTATTTTAAAAGTTTTTTAAAATAAACTATTTAAATTCAAATATATTAAAAAAAATAATATCTTATTAATTAATAATAAAAATATAACAAATAAACGGTTATAAATGGCAATTAAAAAGTCAAAGAAAATAAAGTGTTTCTGAAAAAAAAATTTAATAAATGAAATAAAAAATAAAAGAAATAATTTTGTAAGAATTTTATGCTAAAAATTTAAGTACTTTTTCCCTTTAATATTTGAAATATGAACTTTGTTGTTTGGATTTTAATAATAAAAATACTTTAGACCAAAATCTATTTATTAACGGATATTTTGAATTAAAGAGATTTTCTATTTTGTGGAAGTTGAAGTCTTGTGAAACTATATATGTATAAATATATGTATTAAGGTCTATAAAGTAAATGAATTTATAAGAATTTGTTTTATTTGTTTTAGATATACATCCTTTTAAATATTAGAGGACTAAATAATATAAATTTATATTGGAATAAAGTGATATAAATAATTTATATAGTTAAGAGTTTTGTTATAATAATTGCTTTGAATAAAATATTATTTAATAAATTATTTAACAAATATGTTCTAGTATTAAATTTTAAAGGATAATGCTTTATAAAAAATTATGTATTCCATTAAAAAAAATCGTCAAATAATAGATTTATAAAAAATAATATATTTTATCTAATAATTATAATATAAGAGTAAATTTAATATTTTTTTTTATTTAACAAAAAAAATTTTTTAAATAAAAAAAAGCCTTTTGAAATAAAAGGAATAAAGGAACTTTCATGTACATCTTTTTTGAATATTTAATAAAAAGGAGAAAGAGTAATTTATTAAGGAGTCAAAAAAATACTTAATTATTATTGTATTATTACTGTAGTTTATTATAGTTAAATAGAATAATATTATTTATAAATTTATATTCAATAAAATTGCAGAAAATTTGTTATTTAACTCACTTCTTATAATATTTATTAATTCTCGAATAATTTTATGAACAATGTAATAAAGGAAAACATTGTTGATGGTTACTTAGATGAACTTTTGAAGTTTAAAAACTATTAAAAGTTTTAAGAACGATTTTCGTGTTTAAATTTTAATGAAAAAAATTTAAATACTAGTAATTTAGATAATAATTTTATTATTTTGAAAAAAACTGATAAAAAAAAATAATAAGAAAGTTGTAATAGAAGTGGTTTTTATATTAATAAAGATAAGTTTGTTAATTTATTTAATAAAAAATATAAATTTATTGAAATCGCAGTAATAAATTAATTTATATTTAAAAATATATAAACAAATAAATAATTAGTATATATATAGGTTTATATATTTTTTTTTAAAAAAAAAAAAGATTTGGGATTAATTAATATAATATACAAATATTACTAATTATGGATATGGAAAAGTTATATTATAAATAGATAATTTTTATGGAATTGTAAGAGAATATTTAAATATTAGCCTTGTTAATTTATCCGAAAAAGAAAACATATTGTTTTAGGCTTTAATAAGAAATAAAAATGAGACTTAATCCAATTTTAGTTATAATTTAGGTTTGAAACTTTAGGAAGATTAAAAATGTTAAAAATGTGACTTTTATGTAAGAATATATATTTTAAAGAAATAAAAATTCTAAATAAATGAAAAAATAAACCTAAAAAGCATAATGTAGATATATTAATGTGAAAATAATATTTAATTTATGAATAAAAGTAAAACTATTAGCGACTATATTTATAATTTAAATGATTTTGAGAAAATATCTTAATATTTAATTGATTAATTGAAAATGAAATATTCAAGGGAAAATAAACTATATAATTATTATTAAAAATTCTAATTGAGATTTAGTTTATTTGATAATTAAATAATTTAATAAATTTAAAAAACTATACCCTTAAAAATTAAAATTAACAATAAATTAAATATTCTTAGTTAAGATAATTATATATTAAATAGATTTTATTAACTTCTATTTAGAAGTATTTTGACATTAAGACCATAGTAAATAATAGCCATTTATTATAGATAAGATAGAAATAAATTTTATATTCAAATATATAATGTTAAATTGTGTGTAAATTATATCATGAAATTCGATTTTCATATTATTTAATAATATATTCCTTATTTAAAATAAATGATTTAATTAGGATTATTTTAGTAAATTGGAAAAAGAATTTTTTTGGCTTTCAAAAATAAATCAATAATACATTCTTATAAAGAATAAATACAATAATGAAAAAATAAAAAAACTAATGTTAAAATAAAAAAGTATTATATAAAAAATAAATTAATTATAGAATTAAAAATATTATATATATATATATATATATATATATATATATATATATATATATTATATGTTTATACAAAAAATAAAATAATAAAGTATATATTTCATTAAAAGTAAAATAAAATTGTATTTATTAATATAGATATATAAATATATTTAATTAAAAAATAAATATATTTATATGTAAAATTATCTTATAAAATACATATATCTGTACTTTTTTTTTTTTTTTCATTTTTGAATACATTTTAATTATTTTCTAAAATACTATAACATATTATCGAAATTTTATTAATGAAAAATATATAAATCATTAAGCGCATAATAAAGCATATTTTCTTTAAAATACCTTTCAAAATTTTCCTAATCGCACCATTCCCAATCTTCATGTTTTTCCGGTTCTGTATTTTTAAAAAGATAACCGTCTTAAACTACTGTCCCAACAAAAAAGCTAACATAATGATAATTTAGTTCTTATCTTATTACATTAATTACATCTTTTAAAATTACGAATTTGTCACTTTCTATATTAATTCCTGCTTCTTCTAATGTTTCCCTACTTCCACATTCTCTTATTTCTTCAAATTTTCTAAATGACCCCCTATTAAAGCCATTTTGGAGCAATCTTTTCTTTTTGACATTAAGAATTTGTCCATTTTTTAATTGAAAATAAATACTCCTACACCAACCCCTGGATATTAAGAATTCATTATATTTTCTAATGTTTTAATTTAATATAATTAAAAGATAAGTGTAAAATTATGAGACTATTAATAAAATATTTAAAATTATCTATTTGTTTTAATTAATTATTTTTAACCAAAATACATAAAATAATAAAAATATGGAAACGTAAATTAATATAAATAAAAAAAAAATAAATCATTATAGGTTCAGGAATATCAGGTTTAGCCGCTGTTCATGAACTATTAAAAAAAAGCGATTTTTTCGACGTGAAAATACTCGAAGCTAGGCCTATATATGGCGGTAGAATATCTAAAAACACTGAATTTGTTCCCGATTTTCCTATTGAGACTGGTGCTGAGGAAATCCATATAAAAAACAGTTTATATTATGATTTAGTATTAAGAGTAGGTGCTAAAATATTACCTGATACTAATTTAATACATTATATAGAAGATATAAACGGAGAAAAACTAGTTGAAAGGGAGAAATTTTTCGAAAAATATAAATTAAATGAATTTTATGATAAAGTTGTTGAATAAGTCGAAAATATAGACTATAATGAAAATGTCTAAGATTTTTTTTAAAAAAATGGACTAAATGAATCTTTTTTGGAGATCTATGAGCCTTTTTGGGGAGCAGAAAACGGATGCGAATTAAAATAAATGTCAGTTAAGGCTTAAATTGAGTATGATTAGGGATGGTAAAGTGACCACGACGATAATTTTTTGGTCTAAAATATGTCTCATTTTGATGTTTTGGGTAAAGCTTTTGAAAAAGAGATTGCTTTAATAAAATATAATAAGGCAGTGGAGCATATTAACTATCTAAAAGATGATTTAGTGGAAATAAAAACAGCTGATTAGGCTATTTATGTATGTAATGCAGTTATAATTACAGTTCCTTTGAGCTAATTGTAGAATAATTCAATATAGTTTATGCCGGAAATCCCTTTAGAAAAAAAAAGAGCTATTAATTTATTGAAAATGGGGAAAGGGGGAAAGCTACACTTGAAGTTTTAAAAGAGGTTTTGGGGAGAAAATACTGGGATGATTTTTTTAAGAAGTAAAATTGGCTTTTTATGGGATTGCTCTTTTTTGAGAAGTGATAAATCATTTGTTTTGTGCTGCTTGATTTCCGGGTAAATTGGTGAGGATATGAATGATGAAAAAAAAAGGAAAATTTTAATTAAAGAAATGCTCTAGAAATTAAATAACATTTATAAAGTTAAAACTGAGGAAATACTTGAAGATTATTTATGGACAGAATACTCATAAATTAAGTATATAGAAGGTACTTATTCATATGCCAGTTTCGCACCTACAAATATTAGGAATATATTGGCATAAAATATAGAAAACAAAGTCTTTTTCGCAGGAGAAGCTACTAATAATGTATATTTTGCTACTTTAAATGGCGCATATGATACTGGAGTGAGAGAAGCTAAGAATATAATTAATTTATTTTTTAAATAATAAATGAGTTTTTAAATATATGTATGCATGTATGTATTAGTTTTTTTTTTTACATTATTTTTTTTGTTTTCATTCTTTTAATAATGGATCTAAATTATATGTAAAACCTTCAAAAATAATAGATTTTTAGCAATCTCCTTTTGGAGTTTCGTATATTGATTTTAATCTATATTATCTCTCCATTTTTTTTTTGCTTAAATATTTACATAGAGGGGCTTCTATTTATCTTTTTGCTAATTTTTCCCAATTTATTTTTTCGAAAAAAGGATGCTTTTTTAAACTATCGAATCCTTTACTTCCTAATCTTTACTAAGGATCGTTTTGAAGTAATTTTTTGATAAAATCTAAAGATTATTCAGAAAAAAAAGGGTATGTATATATTGGTTGATTTCTAACAATCTCCTCATATAGTGTTTTTGAACCTTATAATCCAAAAGGAGGAAGTCCACATAATAACTCATATGTCAAAACACCTAAAGTCCATAAATCAATGTTTTTATCATAAGGTTATTTCTAAACTACTTCAGGTGCTAAATAATATGGAGTTACTAATAAAGCATTTTCCTTTTCTTTTTCATTAGCAAATTCTTTAGCTAAACCAAAATCAGCTAATTTTATATGCCCATTTTATGAAATTAATATGTTCTCAGGTTTTAAATCTCTATACATTGATTATTATTTTTCATGTAAATATTATATTCCTAAAACAACCTTTAATATTTATTATTTATATGTGTATATTTACTTTTTTATATATTTTTACTTCGGCTATAATAAATCTAGATGTGTGTTCATCAAATTTTTTTACTTTTTACAAAACGGAATATAAATCTCCGTTAGGCATATATTACATAATAATATAAAGTTTTTTTTAAGTTTAAAAAGATTAGACTAATTTTACTATAAATGGACAATTGCTTTTCATTAGAATTTTCTTTTCTAATAAAGCGGCTTCGATCATTTTTGCGTTTCCTGAAACTGCCTCTTTTTTTACTACTTTCATTGCATATAATTTATGATTTGATTTTTTTTTTACTAATAATACTTGTCCATAAGCACCTTCACCTAAATTTGCTAGCTTTAAATATTAATCATATGGATGGTGGTTTTCGTATGTTTCGGGTAGTGCTTTATTATAAATGATTGGTCTGTATTTAATGAATAATACTCCTATTAATCTATTACTTTTTAATTATCATATTTTATAGAAGAATTTTTATGTAATAAATTAAATTTTGAACAACAATTATTACCCATTTTTTTTTTTCTTTTTGGTGTCTATTATTTGTATTTTTTTTTATAATTATTACTTATTTAATCGATTAATTTTTTATTATTTGTAGTTTTTATATTTTTATTTTAAATATTACTTTTTTATATTTTAGTTGTTTTTAATTGATTAATATTTTTATTTTTTATTTTAATCATGATTTTATTTTCAATTGTATATTTAATTATTAATTTCAATTTATATTTTAATGATTTTTCATTAAAATATTTTAATTAAATTTATTTGTATTTTGTATTTTTAAACAAACAAAAATATTTATTTATTTTTATCTTTTAAATAAATATAATTAAAATATTATATAATATATTTTTTTTAATTGTCTTTTAATAAATGTAATATTTAAAAGCAATTTTTTTTAATAAATACTTTAATTTGAATATATAATATTTTAATTATTTTCCATGTATATAATCATATTTATACTATTATTTATAAATAAGAAAAAAAGTTATAAATATGTGTTTAAACAGATAACCATTATAGTATAACTAACCTCGTAAAATAAAAATAAATATAAAAAAAGAAGATAAAAATAAAAAAACATAATTTCCTTCAAATTTTATTGTATCTTCACATTACACAATATACAATTTTTTGCCTTTATCATTATTATTATAATTTTAAAGACATGCAAACATATATTTCTTATTTATAGCTATACTTTAATCAATACCAATTGTTTCCCCATTAAATCCTGTTTCAGCAATTTTTCCTTTAGTATTTGTTTTAGGACTTTCAATAATAAGAGAAGGATTAGAAGATTATTATAGACATAAATATGATAAATAAGTAAATTCAAGTATAAGTACATAATTAATTTTAGATGAAAACAACAAATTTTATGAGTAAAATATTACCTGGGCAAATGTAGAAGTTGGAAATTTAATAAAAGTTAAAAATAATGAATCGTTTCCGGCAGATTTGCTAGTTTTGGATTCTGCTTTTGAAAATGGAATTTGCTATATTGAAACTGGGGCTTTAGACGGGGAGAAAAACTTAAAGCAAAAACAGGCTATTAAGGAGACTATTTAAATTTTTAAAAATTATAATTTAAATGTTTTAGAGTAAATGATACTCGGATATGAACAGCCTAATTAAAATTTATATAGACTTGAAGGTTTTATAGAAGTATAAGATGATGTATGTATTTATATATTTATATATTTTTATAAAATATATATTTATATAGGTAAATAGAATTAAATAATAAAATAATAATAATAAAAAAAAGCTTATTTATAATCAAAGTCAACAAAAAACTTATCTTTAAGATTAAAACATTCTACTGTAAAATAATAATTATGAAACTTCTTCGAAATTTGTATCCTAATAATAATCTAATAATATATGCAAAAAACTTTTAATTACTGTTAAATAATTACTTCCAAGAGGAGCTTTTTTAAGAAATACCGAATATGTTATTGCTTGTGTAATATATACAGGAAATGATACTAAAATAATGAAAAATTCAGAAAATAATAAAAATAAAGTCTCTAATGTAGAAAAAGTTATGAATATATTTATTTTAGGTAAATTTAAAAAAATAAAATATATTTCTATATTTTTAAAGGGATACTTTTTTTTCAAATCTTGTGTTCAATACTAACTGCTTTATTAAATAATTTCTATATATCAAACAATGAGGTAAATCATTGGTATTTAAAAGACGAAAAAAATCCAAGTTCATACTCCATATCTAGTTTATTGAGGTTTTTTACTTATTTTCTACTTTATAATACTATGATTCCAATATCCCTTATTGTTTCTTTAGAAATAGTAAAAGTAACTTAAGGTTTTTTCATATAAAATGATATAGAAATGTACTGCAAATAAAAAGATGTTTGGCCTAAAGTACTCACAACAACAATTAATGAAGAATTGGGTTAAGTAGAGTATATTTTTACAGATAAAACTGGTACTTTGACTTGTAATTAGATGATTTTTGCAAAAAGTGTTATTGGGGAAAGACTTTATTAAAATTAGCAAGAAAATGATTCTTAAGAATTTAAAAATTAGGAACTTTAATTTTTATTGGAAAATAAAGAAGGAGATTTTGCTTAAAGTTTAATTTTAAAATCAGAGGATGAAAAATAAAATTATGTTCTAAATTTTCAAAATGAACTAGCTTATGAGTATTTTTAACTCATTTCATGCACTCATGAGTGCGTAATTTAAAAAGATACAGAAAATAAAACTAATGTTGAATACTAGGGACCTTCACCTGATGAAATAGCGCTTGTGAGCACTGCAAATTGCATAGGATTTAAGTTTTTGGGTATTTTTAATGATTTTATAAAATTAAAAATACTTGGTAATGATAAAAAAATAGAACTTTTATATATTTTTTAATTCGATTCTACAAGAAAAAGAATGTCAGTGATAGTTAATGATTAAGGAGTTTACAAAATGTACATAAAAGGAGCTGATAATATTATTAAATAAAGATTAAATTATAGTTAGTTGTTTTTAAAATAGATAGACACTTATTTGGAATAATTTAGTCTTATAGGTTTAAGGACACTTATGTTAGCAATGAAAATTTTAAGTGAAGAAGAATTTTTAATCATTAAGTCAAAATATGAATCTTTTTTAGATTCTTAAAATAGAGAAGAATAATTAAGTAATATATATATAAAGAAAATAAAACTATATATATTTTAAATATTTATATATTTATATATATAGATTAATTAGCTGATGAAATAGAAAACAATTTTATATTAATAGGTGCAACGGCTGTAGAAGATAAACTATAAGATAAAGTAGCAGAAACAATATAGGATTTGATAAAAGCATGTAAATAAAAGTAAAAAAATAAACAATTATTTTTTTATAAAATAATTATTTTATTTTATTTGTTTAAAAAAAAAAGAAATTAAAATATGGATGCTTACAGGAGATAAATTAGAAACAGCTGAAAATATCGCAAAAAGTTGCAATTTAATTCAAAATTAAATGTTAATAATAAAAATATAGGAATAAGATAAAGACTTACTAAAAAAAGTATTATAAGGCGAGATATTAGAAATTATATAATATTGCTTGCTCAATAAATAATAAAAATGCATTGTCATAGAAGGAGAATCTTTAGTTACTATTTTTAATGATAAAGAACTATAAAATAATTTCTTGTAGATTTCTAAATATTGTGAATCGGTTGTTTGTTGTAGAGTTACACCTAAATAAAAAGCAGAATGTGTAAGAATGGTTAAATTAGGACTAAATAAAATCACATTAGCTATAGGAGATGGGGCAAATGATGTTAATATGATATAAGAAGCTAATATAGGTATTTTTAAAATAATTTTTAAATTATTTTTTTATAGGTTGTGGTATTTTTGGAAATGAAGGTATGTAAGCTGCTTAAAATTCAGATTTTTCATTTGGAGAATTTAAATGTTTATGGAGATTACTTTTAATACATGGAAGATGGTCTTATATAAGAATTTCAGAAATGATTTTATATTTTTTTTATAAGAATATGTATAAATTAAATATTTTAAAAAACTATATATAATACATTTTTTTTTAAAAAAAAGGATTTTTACAATACCATAATTTTATTTTTCATTTTTTAATTAATATAGTGGTTAAACCATTTTCGATGATATTTATATAACTTTATATAATTTAAGTTTTACAGCAGGTCCTTTAGTTTTTAGGGCGATTTTTGATTAGGATGTTAATTATAAAATGAAAATAAATTTATTAAAAAAAGGACAATTAAACTTTGAAATATAAAAAAATATTGAAAAAAAAGAAAAATACACAATTAAAAAAATACCCAGTTTATATTATATAGGTTAATAAAAAACGATTTTTTCTGATTTTAATTTCGCTTCTTGGCTTATATAAGGAATAATACATAGCTTTTTGATTTTTATAACAACATATATTTCTTTTGATGTAAATACTTTCTATAAAAAAGGTTATTCAAATGATTTTTGGTAATTCTCTCTGATTATATTTACATCAATAATCTTAGTAATATTTTCTTTTTAAAATAATAAAATTAAATATATAAAAATATACTTATACAGGTTGCAGATATAAAAATAGCTATATTTACTCGATATTGGACAATATTAAATTTTTTTGCTTTTTTTGGGACAAGCTTAGCTTTATATTATGGTTTTTTATTTGCTTCTTAAAATATTAAATTTAGCTAAGTTTATTTGACTCCAGTATTGCTATTCTAGGCTGTCCATTTTTATTTATTAACTTTTTTTGCTGTGGGTGTTGTTTTAGCGTTTGATTTTGTAGTTTTTATTTCTTAGAAATTTTTATATAAATAAAAAGAACTATTATTGAGAAGATTAATGAAAGATTGTTAAATAAAAAAATAATAAATGAGTAGTTTAGTGGAAGGTTTGAGTAATTATGATTAGTTTTTATTAACTTAAAATAATTAATCTTAGAAAAGTAAAAGTAGAATAATATTTGATAATGATATAAAAAATATTGAAAAAGATTTAAATTAGGAAAATTAGAAAAAAAAATAAGAAAATTTGTCAGAACTATAAATATTAAAATAAATATAATATATTGAAAAAAGAATAAGCAGTGAATTCAATATATAAAATAATACAAATTAAATAATATATTAAGGACAGAATGTAGATTAAACAAGTATAAATATGTACAATACATTAGAAAATAGTTTTGAAAATATTCATAATAAAATACATGTGTTTAAAACATGTTAAAAAAAACCGAATTTTTAAAGTTAATAAAAAATAAAATTTTAAAACGACGTAATTAAAGACAAATAAAAATGAAAATTTGTTAATTTTTTTAGAATAGGTTAAACTAAATAGAAAAAAAAAAATTATAATATATTAAAATAAAAAATAAAATAAAAATAAAATAAACATATATAAATAAAATTTATATATAAATATATACATATATATAATAATATATAAAGAATTATATATAAATATATATATACATATATACATATATAATTTATAAATATATACATAATACATATATATATTTTTTTTTGTATTTTTTATTTAATTTTTTTACTATAATTTTATAATATATATATTTCTTTCACACTTTATTTTTTTTAATTTATTTCTATTTTATATTTTTTAAAAACAATACTTAAAAATAATTTTTAATATATACTTTTACTACATAAACTTATTACTCACATTATATTGTTTTCTCTTTAAAATTATAACTAAGCAAATCTTATAATTTTGTATATTTTTACCTTTTAGGTTTTTAATAATATTATTTCTTTTACATCTTTTATATTTTTATTTTATATATTTTTTTGAAACTAAAATCAATTTTTTTATTTTTTTTGTCCTATAATTATTTTATTTATTTTAATTATTTTATTTTAATAAATAAATATAATAAAAATATATTTCTATATAAATTTTAATATAATATATTAAAAAATCACATAAACTCCATATTAAAAAGTTATTTAGTATTCATTGGTTTTCTTTAATTTTTAACTCTTTCTGCCTTTTCATTAAAGAACCTTTCCATTTTATCATATCGATTCTTATTTGCCTCTGCAAGTTCTTATTAATATCTATCAGATTTCGTTTCATTTCCAGCCTTTACATTTCCTACTCCGAACCCTTTTGCTAAAGCCTTCAAATTTAATAATTTGACTCTAAAAATATCCTTATCTTTTAACATAGCATAAGCTCTCAAAGAACTCACATAAGCCCTTCTTGCAAGAATATATTTACTTTTGTCGTTTCTAGTACATTATCTAATGAGACTTTCTACATATTAAAAAGCATCCATATTAATATTATATTTCTTTTATATTAACTCCTGAGTAGCTTCTATGACTAACTCGTCATTAAAAGACTTTAAATTGATATTAAACTCTCTCATTTTGTCTATATAAGGCTTTTCGACATTATTTAAAATTAATAAGGAAATTCCTTTAGAATCAATACGTGCAGTTCTTCCTATTCTATTGCAATATTCAGATATACTAGTAGGCGCATCAAACAATATCGAATGGGTAACTTCTGGAAAATCCAAACCTCTCGAAGCTACATCTGTGGAGACTAAAATAGCCCCTCCTTGGTATTTTTTGAAGTTAAAATATGTCTCCGATCTTACTTTTTATTAAATGTTTCCGTGCAAAATAAAAACTTTGATATCTCCCAAAAATGTTTCGCCTTAAAGAACTTCTCCATTAGAATCTTTAAAAGTCATATTTTAAATTAAAAATGAAAAATACTCTACTTCATCACAAGTGGATACAAATATTATACTTTTGGTATTTGTTAACATTCTCAAATAAGAAAGAAGAAAAGCAACTCGATGCTCCTCTCCTACTAGTGTATAATATTATATTAAAGACTCCGGAACTGCATATTTTTGTTCACTTTTTATTAGATTTTATTCATTTTATTGATTTTTTTTAGAAAACCCTATATATTTTATACTTTAGATGGACATTTTTAAATATAAAGCTTCTATATCATCATTAAAATTGGCTGAAATTAATATCTTTTGAACTTTTTCGAAGTCTATTTTTTACTGTAAAACAGTAACTATTTCTTCGAGGTCTTTTTAAAATCCCATATCTAATGTACGGTCACTTTCTTCAAAAACTAAGTACTTAAGTTTATCAAAAACAAAAGATTAAGTGTTTTTGAGGTGATATAGAATTCTTCCTGGACTTGCGAATAGTACTGTAATTCCTTTTCGGAGACGTGCTTTTTCTTTTTTGGGATTTTCACCTCCTATTAATGTTCCTGTGATAATAAAGGTTGATTTTAAAGTTATTTATTTAGCCACGTTTTCACATTAAATACATAATTCTCTTGTTGGGCATATGACGAATATATATGATCCATCGTTTCTGCTTATCTAAAAATTATTTATATATATATATTGTATTTTTTAAAAAATTACTTTATTTTAATCTCCTAAATGTAATAAATTAGATATTAAAGGAACTAAATAAGTTAGTGTTTTTCCTGACCCAGTTTCACTTTTTAAAACTATATTTTAGCCTTAAATAATTGCTGGAATACCTTGTTTTTGGATATTTGTCATTTTCTCAAAATGACTTAATTGTAAAGAATTTTTTATTTTTTGATGAATTTCGGATATTTATTCGAATGTTTATGTAGTAAAAATAGAGTTTTTTTAAATTTCTTATTCTTAGTTTGTAAAAGGATCTATTAGATCTTTTAATTATTAATCTTTGTTATTATTTTCGTATTTATTTACAAATTTTTTAGTTTTTTTTTAATTAGAATGTTCGAAAGTTTTGTCTCTTTGCTTTTGGATTTTTTTTGTTTTTTGTGGAAATTTTTGGGGTTTTTAGAATTCTTGCTAATCTTCAATATTTTCTGTGTTTTTCGGCAAAAAAGATTTTTCAGCCTTTTCTAATTGATTAAATTATTCTTATTTTTGAATATTATTATTTTTTTAGAAATTATTTGGAGCAAAATTTCTTTTGTTTATTTAATTAAAACTTTTTTCTTTAGAATTTAATAATTTTTATTGTTAATTGCCATTTTATTCGTAGAATTATTATTATTTTTATTGCTTTTCTTTTATATATTATTAAAACTTTTTATGTTCTTGTTTATTTAGTTAAAATTTGTTTTTGTATTCTCTTTTTTTATGTCAGCTTTTGATTATTAACCTTCGTTATTTTATTTTATATCATTATCATATTTTATATCATCTTGGAAATGAATATATGTATCGTTCATTTTTTTATATTATTTTAATATATATTTAATTTTTATACTAATTATAATTTATACTTAATAATTTTTTTTTATATTTAAATATTTTTTTTTTAATTTAAAAAATAAAGCATTTTTTGTTTCATATATATATATATGGAATCTTCTATTATTTAAAATTTAGTTCATGGTTTGATGAAATAGAAATAAAATAAAGCTGCTACTTTATAAAAAAAGTAAAATCAAGTAGTTAAAATAACATAGAATTAATAAATAATAAAATTATATAAACAAATAAAGAAATTGATAAAATATTTCAAGATATTGATATTATTAATAATTAAGCTAAAACAGAGACTAAAATTTAAAATAAACAACAAGAAAAAGCATTAATGAAAGATACAAAATCATCAAATTAAATTAGTTTAGAAAACAGTAGATAATTTTAGATTAAAAAAACTAATATTAAATAAGAAATAACTAAAAATTAATAAGAATAATCTTAAACAACAAAAAATATTGCAAGTTAAGAAAATACAATGTAAACTTAAATTAGAAGAGATAATTAGATAAAATAATATATGGAAAAAATAGGTTTGTAAAAAAAGGAGAAAAAAGTAATGATTTATTCTTATGATGAAAATGGAAACGAGATAAAAAACTTTCTTAATCCTTAAATTAATTTATAGGGAAATAACATATAAATTAAAATTATAATTTTTCAAGAAATAGCAAATAAAGAAATAATTTCGGCAATTTAACAAATAATTAAAAAGAGCATAAATCTTATGAGTCAAAAGAAAAATAATTTAACAAAATATTTAAATTATGTAATGAATTCTAATAAAATATTTCTTCGTTTGATAAAAATTTGAAAAGAAAATAATTAATTGGTACTAAGGCTTTTAGTAATTTGAAAAGTTAAATTAAATCAAATCAAATTTAAGCATATTTAATGGAAGAAAATAACGATTCAATACTTTAAAATAGGTTTGATGAAGTACAAAAAAGGCCAAAACATAGGATGACTTCGATACAAAAACAATTGTGTAATTGAAGCTAAAATATTATTTTTGTTAAAAAAAATATTTATCATTTTAAATTATTAAAAAAAATGATGATAAATTCATATATTAATATAACTAAATATTTATTTGTATTTATTTTTATATAATAAATATAAAATAAAAATATTATAAATAATTCATAAAATAAAATTCTAATATTAATGAATTTATACTTTTTTCTTTAATAAAGATATTTATTATATTACAAAAAATGTGATTTTTTTTAATTTTGTTTTGAAAAAACTAAAGAAACATGTTAACAAACCGAATTTAGCTCAGTTGGAAGAGCATCGGACTGTAAAGTTATGTAGTCATCCGGTGGTCCCCGGTTCGAACCCGGGAATTCGGATTTTTTTTTAATTACTATTTAATTTATATAAATAAATAAAAAATTAAAATAAAATAATATATTTTGTAATTTTTTTATTTTAAATATTTATAGTAAATATATACTTTATGTATTTTATAATAATTTATTTATTCTTTTATTTTTAATATAAATAATAATCTTATTGTTTAAATTAAAAGTTAATTATCCAAGAACTTTAAACAATAAATATCTATTTTTTTAGAATATTGATTTTCTTTATTACACATTTAAAAGACAGAAAATACTTATCTATATTTTTTTATATTAAAGTCATAATATAAAATATCGTATTTAAATTATCATTATTCAATAATAAAAGTTAAAATATATTAGAAAATAAATAAATATTTATTTCATTTAATTTTTATTTTAAATCCAAAATAATTAATTATTATTTAGAAAGTTTTTATATTTTTAATTTACTCATTAGAAAGTTAAAGAAACTTTTGAAATATATCAGGTTTATTTTATTAAATTTTGTTGTTGTATATTGTTGCGTAAATTAAAAAAATAAAATAAAAAAAATCAATGAAAAAAATAAAAATAAAATTCTAACAATTTTATTAAATAAATAAAATAAATAAATCAAATAAAAGAAAAAAATTAAAAGAAGTAATTACTATTGCAAATATATTGAAAAAAAAAAAATTAATTATTATAAAAATAAATTATTATAATAAATAAAAATAGATTAATTTATACATGCTTTTATATAATAAATTAAAATATAAGTATTTATATTTATTTAATATATAAAATAATAATTTATTATATAATATATTATAAATATAATTAACAAATTTTTATAATAATAAATTAATAATAAGTTTAAAAACTATAAAAAATTTTTTTTTAAAAAATGTATTTGGGATAATAATATAAATAAGAAGAAGATGAAGATGAAGAAAGATACTATAATTTTGCTTATAATTATTTATCATTGAATTAAAAATAATAAAAATAAAAAATAACATATTCTAGTAATGATTAAGATTAATATAGTTAAAAAATGAAAGATATTTTAAATTATAAAAAATATTTAAATTAAGAACTTTTAGAAGATAAATTAAATTAAAAATTAAAAAAAAAACCTTAATATTAAGGAAAAATTGGTATAAAAAAAAATATATATAATATATATATAATATATATAAAAATATATATATATATATATATATATATATATATTTATATTATAAAATTTTTAATTAAGCTGAAAAATTATTTTATAAGCTAATCTTTTAAAGAATAAATATTAAAAACATAAATAAATGAATGTTAGAAAATTTAAGAAAAAAAAGAATATATGTAAAGTTAACCTTCTATTTTCGATTTATAATTATATGTAAAAAATAAATTTGACATTTAAAATGAAGAATTGGATAATGAATTTGGATAATAAAAAGTTATTTTCTTAATAAAATATTTTAGTAAAATATTATGGAATAAGCTTTATAAAACTTATAAGAAAAAAAATATGACATTAAGAAAATATTATTAAGTGAAGAAGAGAATAAACTAATTTTATCAAACGTAAATTGTATAGCTTTGGGAAGATCAGGGACTGTAAAAACAACTGCAGAAGTATCGACTATATGTATACTAAATCAAATATTTAAGAAAAAGCATAAATAATAAAATAATTTAAAAATTTGTTTTGTAACTCTTTCTTCTGTACTTTCTGAAAAAGTTTAAATTTTTTACGAAAGCATAACTAGCTATTCATCAAATACAAACCTAAAATAAGCTTATAGTTTATCTCAAGTAAAGTAATATCCTTTGTTTTGTAATTTTTAAACATTGATAAAAATTAATTGATGGAAATTTATGTGCTCCGTTTTTGATTAGAGACGATTTTGGATAAATTTAAGAATTTTAGCCAGGTAGAATGTTAAGAGGAAAAATTTATAAATGCAAGTAAAATTTTTTTAATGAAATTTCTTTTAAAGATTTCTAAAATATTTTTTGGAATTAATACTTAAAATAATTATATCCTTAAATTAATAAAGATATTGATTTAATGAATGCATATTCGGAAATTTAATCTTACATTACAGGTTTTCTATTACATTAAATATATATTTTTTTTTATATGTTTATCTTAAATTATATTTTATAATATATAAATAAAATATATTTATTTAAAATAATTAAAAATTATATACAAAAAGGATATTAATCAAGCTTTAAATTCGAACATTAAATGATTCCTAAAAATGACTACTTAGATATTATTGGTAAAGAAAAGTCGTTTGTAAATTTAGAATAAAAAAAAATATTTACATTATTGCTAAATTATATTAAGAATGGAAAAATTAGAATAATTTTTTTTATTAAAATGATGTTTTTAACTATATTTTATAATAAATATATGAAGTAAAAAAAAAGTTTAAACACATAAATTAAGTTTTTATTAAAAAAAATAAGAAAAATTATGATTCTAAAGGATATTTCCATTATTTATTTATTGATGAAATTTAAGATTTAAATTATGCATCAATTTTTCTCCTATGTTTACTTGCTTAATAAAGAATTTTTTTAGGAGGAGATTCAGCCTAAACCATAAATAAAACAAATAAATTTAGATTTAAAGAAATTCATAAAATTTATAATAAAAAAATATAAGAGAAATATAATCTTTTATTATACTAAGAAAAGCCTCAATATGTTTGTCTTAATAAAAATTTCAGGTTTCATGGATAAATAATAGAATTTGACAATATTTTAATAAGAATTTTGGAGCTAATATTCCCTGAGCATATAGATTAAATTCCTATTGAGTTTTCAACAAGAAATGGGCCAAAAACCAATTATAATTAATGAAATTGAAGACATATTAAAAAATTTTCAAAGAGAAGAAGATCCATTTAAGAAGCATTTGCTGATTATTTCGGAAGACTTTAAACTATACTTGTCAGAAACGAAAAAGATAAAGATGAATTAAAAGGAATTTTTAGATAATAATTTAAAAACTCGAAAATTAGAATCTATACTATATAAGAAGCTAAAGGTTTAGAATTTTAAGATGTGATCTTGTATAATTTTCTCTAATATTCATATAGTGAATGCAATTCTTGGGAACTCTTAAAATATATAGAAATTTAAAAATAATAATATTCAATACAATAATTTTAAGATAAATATTTATATATACATTTAAATATACTAATATTTATTTATATAATAAAATATAGGTACTATTAAAAAAGATTTTTAAGGTTCTACTTTTTAAATAAAGAGAAAATTAAGTTGAAATTTTTGAACTATCTAAAGGAAAATAATTTAATTATTAATTTAATCATGATTATTTTAAAAACAGTATTTAAATTTTATGTGGAGAGCTTAAAGAAATATATGTTGCAATTAGTAGGACTAGATCTAAATTGTTTATTTATGAAAGCAAATAGAATTCTAATATTAAAATTAATCCATTTTAAAAATTACTTTAATAATTATAAATTTTTGACTAGAGATGCTTCAAGAAGGATTACAATTAAATAAATGTAAAATTATTATATAAAATAGTTTAATTAATTTTATAGTAATAAAATTTGAAATATATTTAAAAATATGAACCTAGATGTAGTAATAAATAAGAATTTATAAATTAAGCTAAATAATTTAAAGAGATAGAAAATTACTTAGATGCAGCCGAATTATTTAATTTTGTTAAAGAAATATCATAAGAAAATGAGTAAGAATATCGAATTATTTTTTTTTTAAAAAAAAAATATTAAAAGATGTTTAGCAATTTATGAAATTTAATAAGCTTAAAAACTAATATATACTAATAATAATAAGTTTTTGAAAGAATTCGAATCTTAGTTTTATATAAAACACAATAATTTTAATTAATAGAAAGTTGGTATATTTTAATAAGTAAGTAATCATTACAATAAAGCTATAGAATATTCCTTAATAAATAAAAACTTCCTTTAGATGAAAGTTTAAAATTTTTACAAATACACATTTAAAATTAAGAAAAAATTTATGAACAGGGAAAAATATTAAAATAAGAATTAGATTAATAATAATAATAAGCAATTAAGTTAAAAAGAAATATATTATTGACATATGCATATTATATGGAAAAATACTATAACAAGGATAAACTTGATTTTTTGTATAAATAAATTTTGGACTTTTATGAAAGATCTAAATATTTAGATAGTAGATATATTTTATTTATTAAATACAGATTAAATAATGTAGATGATCTTTAAAATAAATTTCGACTTTATAAAGAACAAAATTTGTTAGATGAAAATGAACTAATAAAAACTTTAAATTATTATTATCCGATTATTTTAGAAAATATTATGAAGAAAATAAATTTTCAATATAATCATAATTTATTTGGAGTTCCAAAAAAATTTTAAAATAAAAATAAAGATAAAGATAAAGATAAAGGTAAAGAAATAAGCTAAATTAAAACATAACTAGGTAAATGCTTAATCTATACAATAGAATTGCTAATAATTCCTTTTATAAAAGTATTTAAAAATATAGCAATGAGTAGATAGAATTTGGAATATTTTATTATTTAATAAGAATAGTTTAAGACAAATCAAAATTAGAAGAATTTTTAATTTTAGATAAATAATCAAAAATTATAAATAAGTAAAATTTAATATATCTTTATATCATGTTAGTTTATTTAATCAAATAGAATTTCTGAATGATTTTTTAAAAATTACTAACTGGCATGAATAAAGGAACTTGCTTTATATAGATGAAATTTTTTAAGTTAATGAAAAAAAGTATAATTAAATTTTTTAAAAAATAAGTGTATAAGAATGGTTGAAAGTATCTAAATAAATGGTAATAAATAAGTAAGCTTAAATATATTATTGTCTATTAGGCTTTTATGCATAACTATTATAGTATAATCTTTGCAAGAATAATCATTTTTATGAATATTAGTTAGGAACAATATAGAAAAGTTAAGATTAACATCTATTTTATTAACTTCATTTATATTAATAATCAATGAAAAATTATAATTTTAAAATACTCTTTGAAAATGATCTTTAAAATTTTAAATTCATTAAAAGCATTAATTTAAATTAGATGTATTAATATTAAAATTTAAGAAAACTATATAATAAATTAATATGCAGATTTATTATAATAAGTATTAAACTTTTTGGAAAATATAATGTAAAATTAAAATTAAAATATACATATAATTCAACTATTAGACATATTAATATTTCTTAAGCTAAGTTTGGAATTTTTTGTCTAAGAAATTAATCCTTTTTATTGTGTAATTAATAAATTAGATGATTCTTTTAAATTTGTTATTGCTAAAGTTCTTAATTATTTGATGAATTTTAATTAATCTTTTAATTTAGAAAGCAAATATGGAGTAAAAAAAGAATTTAATATATTATTTGAATAATGTTTTTGTTAATTATATGAGTAAATATCTATATAATATATATATAATATTAATTTTTAAAATTTTTATTGACTATGTTTGTTTTTATAGATTAATTCCTTTGTAAGAATTTAATTATGATGCAAATATACAATCAAAATCATATCGAAATAATAATTATTATGTTAACTTTTGGGAGCCTTTTGGAAGAGATTTCTATATTATTGATGTTTACTCAAAAATATATAAAGATAATAATGAATTGTTAAAAGACACTTTAATAAATAGTATTAAAAATGAAAGTTTTTCTCATTTAAAGCTTATTGATAGGAAGTTTGGGTTAGCATTATGTTAAAATAATTAGTATAAAATAAAATTCGTTTTATGATATATTTTTATTTATTTTTTTAAATAAGGGAAAATTAACTGCATCTTTCATGAATAAATATTGTTTGTATTTATAAGACAATCTAAATTATATATAAAAAAATAATTCAGATCTTAATATAGATTAAAAATTTTGTTTAAATATTGTTTTAAAGAGTTTAGAAATATTGTTTTTAGATTAATAATTAGAGAAAATAATTTAATAAACAAAATAAAAAACTCCAGAAAATAATTCATTTGATTTTGATAATAAATTTAAAATTAAATTATTTAAATTAATAAAGTTTTAAATGAAGCATATAATAATTAAATAATAAAATAATAAAGTGAAGAGTTTTAATTATTAATTTCTAACCCTTAATTTACTTAAAAAAAAATATTAAATTTAAAATAATAATTAAATTAAAAAATGTATAAAAAATAGCTGTAAAATTTATAAAAATGTGATATTTAATAATCATTTTAATTATTATAAACTAAAGATTTTAATTATTTCTTAATGAATATTTATAAATATGGAATATTATTATAGCCTTATAAATTAACCTATGATCTGTTTCGCAACTAAAAAACTTTAAAAAGCTTTATTAATAATTTAGCAAGAAATCTATTTCTTAATTCTAAACGTGAAAAAGTTAAAATTGATTAGAGTTTTTCTGATTATGATAAAATTTTATTCTCATTAGTTTTGTTTAATTTAATTGAAAATACACTAAAAGAATAAAATGAAATTTAAAATAATTTAAAAAAATAATAATTTATCAATGAAAATCAATTTTAAACATTAGCAATAGATTTCTTTAAATACAGAAGATTGTTTTTTAAAGCATCAACAGGATAAGCAGGAGTAAAAATACTAAACTTTGCTTAGTAAGGTTAAATAAAAGAATAAATACAAGTAATAATATTAAAAAAAAAATACAATTTATTATTTATAGGAAATTATATTTGAAATGTGTTTACTTGTACTTGAAAACTATTTAGAATATTTGATATAATATGAATATTTAAATAATAACTATTAATTGTATTTTCCTCAAGAATTTTAGAAGTATACTTGCGATAATTATTTTTTATAAAATAGTTATATTCAGATTTATGTCGATTAATAATTTTTAAATTATTCCAATGAAAATAAGCAAAGATTAAATTGGTTTTGTGATTTTTTGCTTAGTTATGAAAAAATAATTAAATTTTAAAAAGAAAAAAAAATTTATTGTATCATTAATTTTGAATATTTTAAAATAATCTTATAAATAATAGACTTAAGATAACTATAATTAAGAATAAGTATTTGATTATTTAATTAAAGAGCAAAATTTTTTTTATTAAAAAATTTAATTTTTAATTAATGATCAAGTAATTGATAAGTTAATTAATGAAATTATGGTTTAAAATTCAAATTAAGGCTCTTATTAAAGTTTGATTTCTTTAACGTTCAATGAAATTTTTAATTAATTATAAAAATGTTGTGACATAAATATATAAATTATATAAATTAAAATAATATAATAGCCAGATTTATGGAGAAAATATAACGAATAAAATTATTCTGTAATGTTAAATAATAAAATGAAATAATGTATTACTAAATATTCTGATAATAATAAAAAAATATTTGATAAATTTACTATTTGTGAAATAAATAAAAAAACAGATTAAAATTATTAAAAAGGATTAAACTTCTACAAAAATGATTTTATAAGTTTTATAAAATAAAATTTTTATAGTACTACAATTATTTACAAGAATTTACAGTTTCTTTATTAAATTTTTTTGTAAAATCAAATAAGTTTAAAATTTAAGATATGCAATTATTACTAAAATGCATAATAATGATATAACAAGTGAAAATTTTATTTTTATTGTTAAAAATTTGGAATAAATAACAAAAAGTGAAAATAATTTCAATATTAAATTAACAGTATATATTAATTAATTGTAAGAAAATTAGAATAAATAATTTAATAATTAATTTAATTAAAAACACAGATATGATATATTGAAATCAAAACTAGAAATATTGGATGAAAGTAAGAAGTAAAAAGAAGATTTAAAAAAAAATTATTTATCATATTTAAATTACAAAACTAATCCGAAAATTTTTATTGAAAAAATTGAATAGCTTGATCCTAAATAGTTTTTATAAGAATTTAAAAATTATTGAAATAATATTAGAAAAATATTAATATCAAAAATATTGAATTATTCTAAAAAAAAAGTAATAAGAAAAATTATTATTTTAATTAGAAACATTATTTTATTTTTAATTATAATTAAAAATATACTTTTTAAATATTTAATTTTGTTTTTTTTAAAACAATATTTTTTTGTTTTGCAACTATATATTAGTGAATATGTTAAACTTAAAAAAATTTTTTTTTGAAAAAACAAAATAAACTATTTATTAAAATTATTATAAAATAAAATAAAATAATGCTATTAATTAAAATTATCATTTTATTTATCTAAACTATATGATTTTTAATATTAATATGTATCTAAATATTATTTCATATTTATTTTTGTTTTTTTTTATAAATATTTATTTAATTAAATATTGATTTTAAATTTAATATTTATTTTTGTAATTATTTGAATTTTACTTTTTTAAAATAAATAAATATTTAATTCACAAATTCTTTTTTTAATTTTGTGTTTTAAATAATAAAAATTTAAATTTATATATAATAAGTCAACAATTTTTTTTGTGTAAAAATAATAAAATTTATTAGTTTATTATTATACTACATTAATATATATTAAAAAATATAAGTAAGTTTACTTTTTTTAAGTATTAATAATATAGTATTTATATAAATATTTGAATAAGATAAAATTTATAAATGCTTTTTGATATAAAAAATAAAATTCAACAAAATTTCATTTTTTAACTAATTTCAACTTCTTACGATAATATTATTTTGAGTCTTGAATTTTCATGTTCTAATTAAATAAAGTTTTCCTCAGCTTTTTATAAATTATTTTTCAAAATTTTATTTTACAAACTTATCTTCAAATTTATATCAAAAAAATCTTATATTTCTTTATCTTTTTACTAAGTTTCCAATTTTAATTAATATATTTCTAATTCTTTTTGAATAAACTCTTATTATTAAGCTTTTAGCTTTTCTTATATTTGCTCGTTTTCCTAAATATGCTTTTATTATTACTAAATTATATAATCTTTTTCTTATATTATTTATTTTAATTTAATAACTTATTATTTTTAATCATTATATTTTTATTTAAAATTTTAAGTTTTTTCAAATATCTTCGATTATGGAAATTTTTAAATTAATATATTTTTATTATTATTATTTATGTTTATTTGTTTGTTATAATTTATTTATTTTCTTTATTCGAAATTTATAATAGAACTTTATTTTAAGGATTATTATATATTGTATGTTTAACCTTAATGTAATATAGTTTAATTTTCTTTTTATTTATATCTATTTGAATTATAATTTTCTGAATTTCTTTTAAGCGTATTTTTATTCTATGATTTAGGAGAAATCGGTTAGGAAAAAAAACTAAATGATTTTTATTTTCTTATTGACATTTTATATAAAAATTAATAAAATAATTTGTTAGTTAGTCTTTAATATTATATAAATTATAAAAAAATAAATTTATTTAGAATTTTAATAATTTTTTAATAATATTTAATAAATTTATTTAAATTAATATGTTTTATTTTAATATCATATGTTTATAATTTTTTATATTTCTTAATTAATTAAAATTAAATATAAAAATCAAATAAATTAAACATAAAAACAAAATAATTAAACTATTTAATTTTCAGTATTATAGCATACAAACAACATTTTTTGAATACTTCTTAATAAAAAAGTTAATATTATATATAAATAATATAAACATAATTTTTAATTCTTTTCAAAACTTATCATAATGTAAATATTTTTTCTACTTTGAAAAATAAATTTTATCAACTAATGAGAATATTTATAAAAATTAAATAAAATATTGAAAGCTTTAATTAATTTCAAAATATTTAATATTATTTTAAAATTTATAATTAAAAATATTAAGAGCATAGCAAATATCTAAATAAATATAACTATTAAATATAAAATAAATATATTTATAAAAAAAAAAATACAACAATAAATAAAACAAAAATTTAAATGTCTGAATAACAAAACTAATTCAAATGTAAATTACAAAAAAATATTTTTAATAGAAATTTAAATGAAACAAATTTACATTATTTATTTTTACATTCGTAGAAGGAATAGGCAATTATAAAGGTCTTATGATTTGTACAAGGCCTAACGAAAAGATAGAACATAAAGAAAATCAGTAAAAACTAAATAATATTTATAAAATAAATATATATAATACAATTATATAGTCCATTTATCTCTAGAGTTGATAAAAAAGAATTGCTTGGAACAAATCCAGTTGCCAAAATATAATTTAATTAACCAATTAAAAGTAATTAATATAATTTTTTAGTTTTCTTTTTAAAAGTTAAATTTATTAAAGGAGTACATATTGTTTTATCAAGACACAAATAATGGCTTGAATAATATAAGAAATATGTTAAGCATAAATAATAAACAAATAAAGAAAATAATGAAAATAAAATAAAAAAGACAAATAAAGTAAATAAAATAATAATAATTCAATTTAAAATATCAAAATAGTTAAGATAATAATCTGTTAGAAGGATAGCTTAAAGAAAGAGTAATATTTAAAACGAAAACACAGATTTAAACTAATAAAATTCAGTAGAAAATGAAGAAAATTTATACATATCAAATCAATAACTTTAAAATATTCTTAGAGTTAATAACAGCAATAAAAAACCTTAATGGTCTAAAAGCGAATAATAGATTTAAAAAGAAGAAGATTAAGAATGTTAAGACTTACTTGATTTTGCTAATAATCTAGACTACGAATCTTATATTAATGATTTAGAAGTTTAAAGCGTAGTAAAAGCTTTAAAAGATAGAATAAGCAATATAAAAGTAGAATAAAGTCAAAAAGAAAATTAGAGTTAATCTTAATAATAAGATGAAACTTAAAAAATATAATAAAGTTAGAAATCTGTAAAAATAAAAAGTAAATAAATTATATATTTTAAATTTTTAATTTATATATTTATATATTTTTTTTAAGATTAATAAAAAACTGAATTAAAAACTGAATAAAATAAATAAGAATTAAAAGAAGATTGGAATAGCGAAGTAAAATAATATATATTTTTTATTTATAAAAAAAAATAAAAAAAATTAGACAAACGTTGAAGGGACTAAATTCAAAAGTAATTTGATGGATAAGATAGTAAAGCATTTAGCGGAAAAGATTTTAAAAAATAATAAATATTTAAAGGGAATATATTCACAAAATTCAATAAAATAATTATTAGTTGGAGAAGTTAAGAAATACTTTTAAAGTAAAAATTTACAAGAAAATAGTTGATAAAAAATTATTATATTTTCAAGTATATTTTTTTTATTTTAGTTATAAATAAGAAATATTAAATTTATGAATGTTTTAAAAAATCTGTTTAAAGTTTATTTTTAATATTAATCAAATTTTTAAAAACTAACTATTTTTTAAAATAACTTTTTTTTTAATTTGTTACTTTTTATTAAAAAATTCATTTATAAAAATATTTTAAAATAAACATAATTAAAATTTTATAATTAATATGCATATAATTATTATTTTATTATTTATAATATTTATTTTAGATTTTTATAAAGTCTTTTAAATTTGACAAAAATTAATAAAAACATTGTCGAAATTATTTGAAATAAAATATTATTATTTACTCTTTGAACAAAAGAATTAAATCTAACCAAGGTCTTATATTATTTATTTGTAAAATAATAAAGCTGGAGTTATATATATTAATTTTTTTACTAAGTTTTATATAAAAATATTAATAATAAATTAATTACCTAAAAAAAAACATTCTAATATTAAAAAATCAATTTATAAATAAAAGAAATATTACAAAAAAAAAAGTATATATATAAAATATAAAAAAAGTAAATAAATTAATTTTATATATATATTTAAAAAGATTTAAAGAATTATTCAAAATAAATATAATAATTGTAAAATTTAAATTAATTTATAAAAAAAATATTTTTTAAGAACCCTTATAAATTGAAATTAATTAAAAATATAATTTTATGCAATTTATTTAAGTATGTTTGAAATATTATTTAAAATCTTAATTAAAGTTTTAATATAACTGAAAAAATTAAAATATTAAAATATAAATATTTATTAATATTTTTATTCATAAATTATAATAAAAACATATTTAATATCAAACGAAATTTTTTAAAAAAAATATATCTGAATCATAAATGATAAAAATAATTTTGATTTTATTTTATAAAAATATTAATTTAATTTTATAAAAATATTTTTATTCAATTTAATATCAAAAAATAATTAATTAAATATATATATATTTTATAAACTTATTTGTAAAAGATATATAGACTATTTATATTTTTAGGTAAAATAATTATATAAATATATTTTGAATGGTAATTTGGGTTGGGGTTGGGG
>NW_004086488.1:0-9133 GCF_000220395.1 Ichthyophthirius multifiliis
TTGTTTTTAATAGTATAATAATTTGATATAATTTTTCTAGTTTTATTCATTATTTTATTAAAAATTATATTATAATTTGTTATTATAAATTTTATATAATTTTTTTTTATATATAAAAAAATTAAAAAATTTTTAAATTAATTTATTGTATTATAAATTTTAATAATTTATCTATTATTATTATTTATATAATATATTTATTTTTTAAAAATACATTAGAATTTAAAAAAAAACATAATATTACAATTTATAGATTAAATAACTTGTGCTATTATTTTTTTTTTAATAATAAATAATAAATAATAAATAATAAATAATAATAATATAAATATTATTTTAAAAAAATCAGATTTTTATTTCTGTACATTGTATAAATAACAATCTCAAAAAATTTATTTTAAAATATTAATATAATTCTTTAATATTATATTTTTAAAATAATTTAATTTATAACATTTTATAAAAAATAATGGATATATTCCTAGAAAATAAAAAATTAATATTTATATTTATTTATAAAAAAAAAAATTAAATATATTATTTTATCATTAATCCAATTAAAAAATAAATAACTAAAAAAAAATGGAATTTCACACATCAAAAATAAACTCAATAAAAGAATTAATCCTCTCAAATTAAAACGACCGAGAAAAAATTAAAAAATTAAAAATCAAACAAACGCATGAAAATATCCAATATATATTAAATACAGATAACTCTTTACAAATAACTATAAATTGCCAATTATTAACCCAACAATTATTAAGATATACATCCCATTATTGTGCATTAAAATTTCGTTCATAAGTAAAAAAATACATAATAACTATTTATATATAAAAAATAACATAATAACTATATATATATATAACCAAAAAAATAGAAATAAAAATTTTAATTCCAAAGTGAATAAAAAGAATAAAAACTAAAATAATTCCAATTCTAAAGTGAAGATAAAATAATCGAGAATATTATAAACAATATAAACATAAAAAAAATAACTGATAAATAATTGCAAATTAAAATAGATTTAAAAGAAAATTTATTCCAATAATTAAAATCGACAAACCCTTATTTTTTATCTTAAAACACGCAAATAATTCTTCTTCCAGAAAAATATTATGAAATATTATTCTAAAACCTCGAAAATTAGTAAAATGTCTCAAACAATTCCATAGAATCTATATATTTAGACAAAATAAAACATTATATATTAATATTAACAATCCTGATAGAAAATACAATGAGTATTCGCATAAAAAATCTTAAAAAATATAATTTATATGCCCGTGCGATTTATAATTTTAAATATGTGGTTAATTTCAGCTGGCAAGAAAAAATTTAAAATGAAAAATTGGAAACAAACAGCAGTGAAGAAAAAGATATTAAAAATAAAGAAAACATATAATAAAATAAAAGGTTAAATTTCTTAAACTAAAACTATATTTTCGATTAAATAATTAATAATATTTTTATTACATAAAACTTAACTTTTGAGAAAAATGCAGAACCAAGAAGAAGAATGTCAGATGATACAAAAAATTTTTAAAAATAAATTATGTAAAACTACAGAAATAATCAAATTTTTTAACAAAAATAATAATAATAGTAATAATTTTATAATGGATTTTTACATAATTAAGCATCTTTTAACCCAAATAATTAATTTTAATATTATCCACATGGATATTAATAGTATTAATTTTAAAATTAAAATTAATAATAAAATTTGATTTAATAATAGTAAAATAAATTCTTATAATAATAATAATAATAAATTATTTAATAAAAAAGGTAAATGGCTTTTTATTAAATAATGCAATAATAATAATAATAATAATAATAATAATAATAATAATAATAATAATAATAATAATAATAATCATAAAAATAATAATAATAATTTAATATATAATAACAATAATAATAATTTATAAACTTCATATAATTTGCAACTAATGATAGAAAATTTAATAATAATTCTAATATACATCTTTAAAAAGCACATTCTAATAATAATAATAATAATAATAATAATAATAATAATAATAATAATAATAATAATTTAAATTAATAAATACAAATATATTCATGAATAATGGTTTAAGAAATTTTAAAAACGAAAATTTATGTTTAGGAAATTTATAAAATAATCATTTTGAAATTAATATTAATAATCTTTACATTAATAATAGTAATACACCCATCAAAAAGGAAAATAAATTTAATAAAAATACTAATTCTGCTAATGAATCACCTATTTAAATTAATAGTAAACATAATGATTATAGAAGTTAAGATAAAAATAATTTCATATATATCCTAATTATGTTTAATAGTAAGCTTAGGAAGAAAATCCTTAGTTTTATATAAATTAAAACAATTTCAATAATTAAAATAATTTAAATAATACTGATATTAAAAATAATAAATAAATGAAATAAAATAATAAATAAAATAAAAATAATTAAAATCATAATAATGGAAATAATTAAAATGCAAAAAATATTAGTAATAATAATACAAAAAAAATAAAAATAAAGAAATATAATAATAATAATAGATTTGAAAAACATATTATTATTTTTAATTTAAAATATTTATTTAAATATAAGAACAAAATTTAATTTTTTTTTTTAGTATTTAATTTAAATATGAAATTAAAATATTTGTTGTAATTTTTTTTTTTTTTAATATTAGTATAAACTATATAATTTTATATTTATTTTTGTTTTAATGTATAATTAGTATTATTATTTAAGTATTATAAATAAAAAAAAAATTAATTTGATATAAATAATTATATTTAATTAAATAAAAGATTTACTTAATAATAAATATAACAAAAAAAAAATAATTAATATTGAAATAAAGATATTAATTTAAATTTTTATAATTTTTTACATTTTATAAATATAATGATTTTTTAAAATATAAATTATTAAATAAAAAAATTAAATAGATATTAAATAAAACAATAAGTAATTTATTTTATTATAAAATAATATAAAATTATAAATAAATAAATAAAATAAGTATTATTAAAAATAATATTTTATAAAACTTAAAAATAAAAATATTTTTTTTTAAAAAAAAAATGAAATTTTATATATTAAATTAATAATATATTATTATTATTATTATAATTATTATTATTATTATTATTATTATTATTATTATTATTATTTATTTTATTTATTTAATTATATATTTATAATTATTTTTTTTTTTTATATAATCTTTTTAATAAAATAAATCAATATATTTTTTTATAATTTTTTATTTCTTTTTAATACAAAAAAATGTTAATAACAATAAAATTATTTAAATTAGATATTTTTTTTATATTAAAATTATAATATTTTTATTTAAAATACTATATATTTTAATTTATTCTAAACAAAGTTTTATAAATTATTAATAAAATTTATTATATTAATATATATAATATATTATTTTTAAATTTGAATTTTAATTATATTTAATTTTATTTAAAAAAATATCTTTTTTATTAATTATATATTTTTTTTATAATATTTATTAATTATTAATAAAGTAAATATATAATTTTTTTTAATAAATATAAACATTATTATTTTAATGTGAAAATGTAATTTTTATTTTTTATTTTATATCATATTTATTAATAATTTATCATATTATAAGATTTATTAATGTATAAAGTATATTTAATTTTTTTAAATATTATTATATAATTTAATTTTTTATTATATTACGCCTTCAAATATACATAATCTTTAGTATTATAATTTAGATTTATTATAAATATTAGTAAAACATATTTAAAATGTATTTTATATTTTTATTTAATAATATTTATCTTATAATTATATATTTAATATTTTATTTTTTTAATAAAATATTTTTAAATATAAAAAATATATATTTATAAAAATTTTATAATTAATTTTATTTAAATAATAATTTTACATATATAATCTATACAAGAAAGGTATAATTTTTAAAAATTTATTTAATATTTAAGTTTTATATAAAAAAATGTTTTTTTATAAGTTTTTTATATAAAATAATATTTTTTGTAAATTAAAATATTTTATAATCTATAAAATATAAACAATTTATTGTTTTTTTATTTATTTATATTACATTATTTAAAAAATATATTATAAGAATAAGATTAAAATAAACTATAAATAACTAATTAAAAGTATTGATATTTTTAAAATTTAATTAGTAATAAACTTATCGTTAACCTTTCAATTCAAAATATAACATATTTTAAAAAAGAAAATATTAATTTAATTTTTAAAAAAATAATATATTTATTTTATAAAAATAATATAGTTTTTATATATATAATTATCAAATTTCTTTATAATTAGATAGGAATTATGGATATTTTTGTATTATTATAATAATAAATACAAATATAGATTATATTTTATTAAAAATGTTTAATTTTTTTTTAAATAAAATAGAGTATTAAATGATTTCTCTTATTAAAATAATACTTATTATTTAAATAATATTTATATTATTAATAAATAATTTAAAATTTAAAATAACGTTTAAAAATACATAAATATAATTATTAATAAAACTTTAAAAAAGTTCATTTTGTTTGGCAGACAGATTTATATAAATTTATCAATATGAATAGCTATATTATATAATTTTATTAACTTATTTTTTTATTATTTAAAAAAAAATATAATGTTTATTAAATAATTTAAATAAATTTTATAATTTATTTTAAATATAAATTTTATTATTTTTATATATATAAATAATAGTTATTTTATAATACAAAAAATACATTTATATAATTAGGAAATTTTTTTATTAAAAATAATAAAAATAATTAAAAAAAATTATTATATTTTTATTTTATATAATATATAAATAAATATTTTGTATTTATTAATTTTAATATAATTTTTAATAAAAAATATATATAATTAATTTCATTTATAATTTATTATTATTATTTTTTATATATTCTAAATAAAAAATATATAATAATAGAAATATCTTATATTTATTAATTATTCATAAATAAACTGAAATAAAAAAATAATATTAAAGAAAAAAATCTAAATCAATGTTTATCAGGCCAAACATAATTTAAACCTTTTGAAATTTACTCAAACAATGTGAAAGTGATAGCAACATCAGCCACAACTCTCGAAAGTCTAGCCACAGTTCCTTTATAAAATCCTTTTAACCCTTCATTTTTTGCAATATGGGCTGCACAATCGAACCAATTCTTATATTTTCCAGCATTTAGGCCTTACATATTAGTTTTAATAACATCAACTGGTGTATTAGCTATTTTAAAAAAATAATTTATAATAAAAATAAAAAATTATACCTAAAGTAGAGCATATACCAGCAAAACCACTGGCAAGTAAACTTGAAACAATCTAATTACATCCTAATGCTTGTAATTATTTATTCACATCTCCATATACTAAAAATCTAATACCTTAATTACTTCCTTATTTCAAAATGGTAGGAACCAAACCTTTATAAAGACCAGAGATTCCATATTATTTAGAAATACTAGTGCAACCATGTATAAGTCCTCTAAATTTAGGTTAATCGAGTAAAAGATCATGAATCAATTTCACTTTTATAGTCTCAGAAGGTGTAACAACTGTTATTGCTTCGAAAATACCAGCACCTAAACCGGCACAGAAAGTATGATATCTATTATTTTTGTCCTATATTTTTTATTAATCAATTAATATATATATATATATATACAGTAAAATAATGTTGTTTTAAATATTCGTTTGCACCAAAACGAGCGGCTACTTTTGGAACAGAAAACAAAATTAAAACTGACTATCCTCTATATAATCCTTTTTATTTATATATATATATATATTTTATGTTATTTTTATTTTACCTATTATTCCGTGTTTCTTTATTGTATCATTAGCACAGAACATTATGCCTTTTTTAGCTAAATCAGGATAAAGTTGCATCTTTGTTTTGACGAATTCGGTGGGATAAGTAATCATAATTTCGATACCTCCAGCAAGACCACCTTTTTAATATTTTTTTTATGTAATTTATATTATTTTAAATATTGTTATAGTATTTAATATATGTTTGTTTATTTTCATTTTTTTTATATTTATTGGAGCCTTTTTTATTATTAATTACCTGAAATAATAGCTTTCAAAGGATTTTTTTTAGGAGCTCCTGTTTATGCAGCTGCAACCATTTTATTTAATATTTAATATTATAGTTTTTTTTTTATTTTAATTAAAATAAATTAATATATATATATATATATAAATATTTATGTTTTTTTTTATTTATAAAATTTATTTAATTTATATATGGATTTAAATTAAGAAAAAATATTTTAATTTTAAGTTATTTTATATTCACAAAATAAAAATAAAAGTATTAAAATTTCATACAATTATATATGTATTTTTTATAGTAAAAAAATATATTTTATAAAACTAAATAACATAGTTTATCTTTTCTATGAGTTTAATAAAAATAGTTTTTAATAAGATTAATTTCATATATTATAATATTACATAAATATTATTCAAGAATAAGAATAAATAAATATTCATAGTAAAATTTAAATTTTAATTTTGGCAAAAATAAATAAATTTAAATATTATTTTTTAAAAACAAAAAAAAAAAATATTTTTGAATTGTATTATTTTAAATGAAAAATAAAAATTTTATAATTCTAAAACTATTTCTATAATTTTAAATTGTATTTTCATAATTAAACATGTAATTTACTAATATATATAAATTAACGATTCTAATATTTATATTTACAATCAAGTTTTTTAAGCTAAAAACATTTTTTGTTAAAAATAATATTAAAAAAAATTGAATTAAAATTAAAAATAAAAAATTAATTAATTAAATTAATAATATAAAATTATTTTTTTATTTATTTGATAATAAAATATACAATATAACTTTTCATATAAAAATTCTAATCTTCATAATTTCATATAAAAGCTTATCTAAACAAACAAAATATCATTTTTAGAATTTTCTGAATTCATCTAACTAAATGATTCGCATTGGATTATTAGAATTTTAATGTTAGACTTGTACATAAACTTAATGATTATTTTCAATGTTAATATCGCCTAATGTTATTTTAAATTAAAGCAATATATATATAAATATATATATATATATATATATATATATATATATATATATATATATATACATTATATTTATTTATTATGTAAATTTTCAATATATCAAATTATATCTATTAATACATAAAAACTAAAATATTTTATAAGTTTTCAAATAAAGATTTTATTATTATTATATGTATGTTTATAATTTTTAATAATAAAATATAATTTTTTTTTTATATAAAAAAAATTTATTTAATATTATGATACTTAAATATAAAAAAATAATAAATTCTTAGTATAATATAGCAAAAATATTAAAAATAAATGTATTAAATAATATATAAATTAATTTTATCTTTTAATATAAATTTAAAAAAATATATAAAATTATTTCTTAATTAATAACTATTAAAAATTTATTAATTAAAAAACAAAACAAAAAATCATATAAATAAATAAAAAAAAAATAATCACTTTTATTTTTTTTAATTATTTTAAATTATACTATCATAATTAGTATTAATTAATGTTAATTTTAATTTTTTACTAAAAATTCTATCGGATATATTATTATTATTATTTAATTCATTTGTAATAATTTAAATATTACTTTTAATTGTTGCTAATCCTTTTTAATAAGAATTATTATTTTATCCTTTTTAACAATTAAAATTAATAGGAGGAGATAATATAGTATTCACAGGTTAATTTTTTAATTTTATATTTTGTTGTTATTTTTTCAAATTTAATCCTATATTAGGTAATTTCCATTGGTTTTAAATTTAGTTATTATTATTTATATTATCAATATCAGATTTCAAATTTAATTTCTGGTTTGATTTTATAGGAGAAACTAATTCTTGAAAATTAATATGTAAAAAATTTAAATTATTCTTTTTATCAAAATTTAGCGTTTTTTGCAAATTTTATTTAATAATACTATTTTCATTTATATTAATATTTATTTATTTTTTAATAAAAATACTTTGATTTCGAATCATCTTCTTCTTATAAATAATGATAAGTTTTTGAGCCAGTTATTGTATTTTTTTATTCTTAAATTTCTTTATTTTCTTCTAAAACTATATTTTTTTTCATAGAATCTAAATTAAAATGACTTAATTTTTTAAAATATTAATAAAATTTCTTATTTTTGCATTAAATGTTTATATTTTTTATCAATTTCTCTTAAAATATATATTAAGGCTCAGAATTTATTTATTATTTCTAATTTTTTAATTCCTTTTTTAATTACCATCTCCTTATTAATAAAAAGAAAATTTTATATTATTTTGAGATTCCAAATTGTCTCTAAATGATTCTTCTTATTCAAAAATATTAAATTTATTATTTTCTACTTCACGTTTTTTTGGAAAAAGATTTATTGTTTATTATCCATTATTATCATTTTTATGTTTTTTAAATATTTTATCTTTGTATTCCTAACTTAATTATTTTAGTTTTTTATTCTAACTTTAAAAAAAATAAACTAAGTAAAAATCTAAGCTTTAATAATCTTTTATTAAAAATAAAAACAAAATTAAAAAAATTATAAATAAATTTTATTTTTTTACATATTAAAATACAACTTATTGGCTTAGTATATTTACTTACTCTCCTATAGTCAAAGGGATTTAATCATTTACATTTTGAGTTATACAAGGATGCAATAAAGATTAATTAGCAGTATATCTTTATTAATAATCAACATAAGTCATTTTAGTTATTAAATTTTATGAAAATCTTAAATATGATTTAAAATACATGTAATAAATTTTTAATATATTAATATTACTGATTAAAATTTTAATTAAAATTAAATTAAGGATTAATAATTTTCTATTTAAATGATTAAATTTTATCATTTTTTTAATCCCAAAAAGGATGATTCCCAAAATCAATAATTTAATACAAAATAATTCCACAACTCCAAATATCAACAGGCTATAATATTATTTAAAAATATATATATATATATATATATATATATATATATATATATATATATA
>NW_004086487.1:0-8443 GCF_000220395.1 Ichthyophthirius multifiliis
TATTTATATTTATTTTATATTTTTATGAATTATTTTTAAATAAATTATTTTTTTATTTTTAAATATTTTATTTATATATATTTTTATTTTATAATTTATATATTTTTAAAAGTTTACTTTTAATTTTTACAATTTGCTTTTATGAAACTACTCTCTTTTTTATTATAAATAATATTTAATTTTTTAATCATAATTTTAATCATTAAATATTAATAATTTTTAATTTAAAATTTTTATTATTTATTTAAATTTATTTTTACAAATTATAATAATTGTTTAATTTTTTTAAAAATAACAAATAAAACTAATGTAATAAAATCATTCTCAATTAAAAACTAAAAACAAATTTGCTTAATAGAATTAGCAATTTTACTAAACACATCAAAATTTAAAATGTAATAGGAATATTTAATTTTTTTATTTATAATTAGTTTTATTTTAACTTTATTTTGTTTTAAAGAAGGTAGAATACTTAGGATTTAAACATAAAATAATTAAATATATTTAGATACTGAAAATTAAAATTCAACCAAAAACAAAAATTAATTTATAAATAATCCTCAAATACATTTAAAAGATTTATATGGAATTTAAAAATGTGATAAATAAGTTTTTTCGAATACTTTAAATAAGTAAAAATAGAAAGACTAAAAAATTTCATCGATAGGAAAAAATATAGAATTTACTTAAGTTTTATAACTAAAAAAATAATTATAAAGTAAAATAGACTTTTTAAATGAATGTTTATAAAAAAATTCAAATCAATAAAATTAAGAAATAATAAATTTAAAAGAAGAAAATAATAATATAATCATAAAAAAAAATATATCAAAAACAACAAGTAATAGAGAGAATTCTTCTGATTTTTTCTTATCTCATAAAAATAAAATTAAAGCACAATATTCCAAGAAACTTTCTTAACATTCCTTAACTAATTAATAAAATAATTCTCTATAATAAAACATTTTACAAAATGATTATAACTTAAAAAATAATGTTAATAATGATAATAAAAATAATAATCAATATGCTTATACTAATAATGTAAGTGAATAATTAAATATAATAAAAAACAAAATAAAAAATGTTTTGTAAATGTATTAAAAACAATAAAATTAAACAAACACATTAAATAAATAGCTAGTAAATAATTTAATTAAAAACACTTAACAAAATAATAAATTATCTCTTAATATTGATCAGATAAACATATAAGCTTCTTTAAAATAATAAATAAAAATAAATGAATGTTAAAATTTATTTAATACAAATAATTAAATTTAAAAATAATGATTTTATAAATATTTATTTAATTTAAAAAATAAAAAGATATATTTATACTCTTGTAAAAATATTTAAATATATTAATTAAAATAACTTCTTATTATATATAATTTCATAAAATGATGTTTATAAAATATATATTATAAATGAGTTAAATTTAATTATAAATTATAAAATTTTGAAAATAAATAACAATACAATATATTTGATAAAATTAAATTATTTTATATTTATTTCTATGTATAGATAAAAAATAATTATAAATTAATAACATTAAATAATTTGTTAAAATAAATGTGAAGGAAGATAAAAAAATTAAAAATAAATATTTAAATTAATATATAAACTTAAAAATAAAATATAAAAATATAAATTGAATTATATAAAAATATATATAATAAGGTATAAAAAATATATATATATATTCATATATATATATATATATATATATTTTTATATTTTTATATATAAATATATTTATTTATATATATATATATCTATATTTTAGTAATAATTATTTTTAGCACTATTTTAATATTATTTTAATTGAAATATTTTCATTTAATTAATTTTATCAACATTTAAAGTTATTTTAAGTACTTTCTACTTATTTGTTTATATATATATTATTAATATTACTATTTTAATATTAAAAATTTAAATATTATTATTATTCAAGTAATTAATATTATTATTTTATTAATATTTCAATTATGAAATTATAATATTTTTTTATGGAAATTATTTTTATTAATAATTTTAAATATCAGTATTATTGTATTATTTTTTTTTTTATTATTATATTTAATAGTCATTATAATTTTAATAAAGCTATACATTTTAATTTTTTAAATTTGAACACTTCTATGATTATTACTACTTTTATTATTTTATATTTTTGTTTTAATTACTTGAATTATTTCCTATTTAATTAATATTATTTTAGCCTATAAAAGTACTTTACTTTTAATACTATAAATCCAAGAAAGATGTGTTTTCAACAAATTATTATTATTGATTATTTTGAAAAAAAAGTACATTTTAAGGATTTTAAATTGCTTTATTATTAATTTTATTTTGTGTGAAAAATTAATTTATGTTATTATTTTTTATTTATTAATTAGATTAACTTTTAGTAATATCATTTGAATTTATTTATTATTTATTTTATTCTTTATCCTAAAAATATTTAAAAAAAATATAAATTTTTTAAAAAAACTTACAATTCTGACATCGAAATCATCAAGAATTTTACAAATAGGGCTTTTAATATTTTCAAAATCTTATTTATAAGTATATCCGATAAAATTTTAATTAATAAGTCTATTTTTTTGTCCAATTTTTTTATTTTCTGGGTTTATCCATGGCTCTTTTTCTTAATAATCATCGAAATTTGAAAAGTCAAGCTAATCATTTACTTTAGGAATATAAACTGCTTTTTATTATTTTAATTTTTACCAATCTATTCCTTAAAAAAAAGGATGTGCTTAGATTTCCTAAACTCCATTAACACCTAATCTAACTTTTTGATCTTATATTAATTTCTAAATTAAGTCCCTGGCATTATCAGAAAGACCAGATTCATTAGGAATATTAAATGTTTTTCTCCAATTAATGATATTTTGGCGAGTCTATTAAGGATGTTCTGAATAAAAAGGAGGATATCCCAAAAGCATTTCAAATAATATAGCCCCCAAACTCCACCAATCAACTATCTCTGTATATCCTTATTATTCAAAAACTTCAGGTGCTATATAATCTGGAGTTCCTACTGTAGAAAATGCTAACTAAAAAATAAAAATATATTATTTAATATAGAATAAAAGAAAATAAATAATAACTTACATTTCTATTACGATTATATTATTCTTATTTTTTCGTTATTAAAAAACCAGAGTGTTTTTACAATGAAGATTCTTATAAATATTTATCTGTAATAAAGATTTATTTCGGCTTTTTATTTTTAAAAAAATAAATACTTTTTCTATATATAAATTATTACTGAATGTTTACATAACCCAAAATCAGATAGCTTTATATGTCCGTCTTTTCCAATTAAAATATTATCGGGCTTTATATCTCTATGGATATAATTCATTTTATGAACTGAATCTATAGCTAAAATCAATTCACTGGCATAAAAACGAGATTCTCTTTCTGTAAAAATATCTTTTTTAATCAACAAATTCATTAAATCTTATTTATTTATTTTTATATTAACAAAAAAAAGGAAAAAGAAAAAAAAGACAACCTCCTCCTTATAAAAATTCCATAACTAAATATAAATATCTTTAGTCTTAAAAAGAACATATTAAATTAACAATCCAATTATTTTCTTTATTTGTTAAAATATCTCTTTCAGCACGGACATGGCTTAATTAATTTTTTTAAATCATTTCTGATTTCTTCATCTTTTTTATTGCTACTATTTATCCTGTTTTTTTTTCTCTACATACTCGGACTTCACCAAAAGCTCCTCTCCCAATTATCGCTAAAGGTTCATAATCATTTGTAGTTATTTTTTAACGCCTATTTTATATTATTTTTATTATTTTTTTAAAACATTTTAAAAACAATATTTTATTTCTTAAATTTATATGTTTTTTTTGGTTTTTTTGTTTTTTTTTGTTTTTTTTTGGCAAAAAAAAAATATTTTTTTATATAAAAAAAAAAAAAAAATTAATTTTACTTTTTTCTATTTACTTATAGTTCTTATTTCATTACTTCTCTTTCTATCATTTACTTTTCCACTATATTCATTTATAAAGATTCCATCTTTAATTATAGTAATTACCAGTTTTATTTAAATTATCTTTCTATTAAAAGTGCTTTAGCATATTTTCCTTAATTAATTTTTTAGATTTATTATTTTTTTTGGGTTTATTACTCTCTATATATGATTTTGCAGACTCTACACGGTCTCTAGTTGCTGCTGACATTTAAAATTCCATTTTATTATTTGTATTAATAAATATTTGATTATATAAAATAAATAATTATTTTTTTATTATATAACGATATAATACTTAAAAATTTGTATATTAATTAAAAAGTTTTAATTTTATTTATATTTAAATGAATCTTATATTTATATTATATATTATATTTAAATAAATATATTATAAAAATATATTATTTATAACTAATATATTTAAATAATATATTAATTTATATTTAAAAATTAATATTTATTAAATTTAAATATAATTATAATTTTTGATGTTTATATTTATAATTATTTTATATTATTTTAAAGAAATTACTTAAGACTTTATTATAAATCAATTAACACTTTCAATTTAATATTAAAAAAAAAAATTCAAATCAAAATTAAATTTATAAATATAAATATTCTCAAATTAATACAAATCAAACTTGTAATAAATAAACATAATTTTAAGAATATTTACAAAATAATGATTATTTTAAAAACCATATCTATATTAAAAAAAACAATATAATTAAAGCAATTTTTAATTAATAAAACTTTTATGATATCAATAAGTTTTTCAAAATATTTATAAATGATAAATATTTTCAATTAGTTAAAACATAAAATAAAATCATATAAATATAATTTTTAATATTATGGGAAATATATATAATTTAATATTAATTTATAAAAAGAATACTATTTTATAATTTTTAATAATTAAAAAATATAATTTTATATATTTCTTTTCGATTTATAATTTTAATATAAAGTTTTTATTATATTTAATACAAATAAAAAAATATCTTTAATTTTTTAGTTAATATATTAAACAACAAATTTATTTTTGAAAAACTTTTTTTCCAAAACAAATTCGTCTCTATTTTTTTTTTTATTAGCTATATGAGTATATTTTAAAAAAAATTGAAATAAAAAAAGTATTAAATATGTATTTTTATAAACTTTTGTTAAATAAATTATAATTGTATTATTAAAGAAAATATTATATATATATATATATATATATATATATATATATATATATATATTTATTATATAAAGAAATATTACTTTTATATATGAGATTAATGAAAATCTTATTAAAATTAATTAATATTATAATGATTTAATTTATTAAAAATAATATAAATATTTAATTAATATATATAAAAAAAGTATCATTTTTGAAGATTATTATTTTTTATATATAAAAATATATAAAATCAAAAAATATTATATTATATTATTATATTTTAAAAATAAATTATTATAATACTAAAATTATAAAATTTACCTAAAATAATATAATAATTAGCAAATATACAGTCGAAAATATTATTTTACATTTATAATTATATATAAGCAAGACAGTATAATTATAATATCAATACAATATAATTAATTTTTTATCAATAAATTAAGTTTTAAAATAATAAATTTAATTTTTATAATGAAAATTAATATTTATTTAATTACTTATACACTCATTTAAATTATATAATATATTATAATATTTATTTACTTAAAAAAATAAAAACTTCTTATATATAAAATTGCTTAAAAATGTAAAACAATAAAACATATAATTTTATAAATATTTAATTTAAAACTAAAAAATAGAAAAATATTAATAAACTAAAATAAAAAACTTTAAATTCTGATTATTTTATAATCTTTAAATTAATAAAATTATATAAAAAAGATACTTAAAACAAAAAATGGTATAATTTTATAAAAATAGTTAAGTATCCAACAAAAATAAATATACATTAAAAATAAGCATAAAAATAAATAATAAACACTATAATAAAATTAATATTAATAATAATAAAAAAAAAAGAAGCAACTTATAAAAAAATGTAAATATTAAAACCCATTTCTTATACAACTCAAAAAATCAATCTTTCAATAAGTACTGAAGATTCATCCTCAGACTCTGAAGATAATTATAAACTCTAAGATAGAAAAGAATTTGTAAAATAAAACTAAACATTATTAAAAGAAGCAAATGATTACTAGACAATTAAATATATGTAATAGCAAGAAGTAAAATTCTAATAAGCAAATATCTAAAACTAATATAATATATTCATTTATATATAAGCAATAAATTATTTATGTGAAGTCCATAATACTTTGAATATGTAATCTGAAACATTACATTTAGCAGTGAATATAGTCAATAGATACATAAAAGCCTTATAAAAATTTCCTAAAATAAATCTATTAAAATCTATAGGTATATCTGCTTTATTTCTTTCAGCCAAATATTAAGAAGTATATTGCCCTAGGATTGATATTTTCTGTACTTTTTTTAATTAATAAAAAAGTACTTTATTACAAATTGAAAGTGATATTATTGAAAAGCTTAATTTTATGCTTTTTACTCCTACAAGAGTTTATTTTTTGGAAGCTATTTTTAATTAAGTTAAATTAAATGATAAATAGAAAATTTTTTGTTTTTATTTGGCTGAACTTTCACTTTATAATTGTTTTATTAATAATAATAGTAATAGTAAAATCGCTGCTTCTATTATTTTTTTAGCTATTAAGTTAGCAAATTTATAATAAAATAATATATGGAATGATAATCTTAAGTATTTTAGTAACTTTTGTTAAGATGAGCTATATGACTGTGTTATTTAGTTATATTAATGGCTTATTTGTATTGATTTTTAGATTTTTAGTTTTAGAAAGTTCTAAACTGACAAAAATATGGGTATTTCTAATTTAGATTATAGTTTAAATTTTAATTAATGAATATTATTTTTTTCGTGTATTTAATTTTTGTTTATTAAATTAATTATGTTTTAAATTTTATTTATAACAAAATTAATGTTTTTTATTTTTTTATTTAACAAAAAAATATAAATTATATACTAGAATATATATTTTTTAATTTTTAAAGATTATAATATGAAAATAGGAAATTAATATAGTATTATATAAGACTTTATTAATTATTATTTTAAAGCTTTTTTATAAAAAAATTATAATTAATTAATCTTTAATTTAAAATATTCTAAACAAAAAGTTACATTTTATTTTATAATAAATTAAATGTATCAGTATGTATGCCCAAAAAAATAGAATTTTATCAAATATTTTTTATAAAAACAGAATTTAATCGAATTAAAAAACCCAATTTTTAGATGTTAAAATCTATATTTATATTGACTTAACTTATAAATAAATTATAAGATCTTTAATAGAATTACCTATAAATTTAATATAAGCATGAATTATATTTTGTAAATAATATATATAATATTAATAAATTAGTATATTTTTTGGTTTTTACGAATAATTAATCAAATAAATACAATAAATAATTAATTCAGAAAAAAAAATTCGATTAAAAAATTATTATTATTTAGTAATTTTTAAATAAATATATTTTAAGATTTAAAAAGTACTATTTATTGAAATTTATAAAATAAATAAGAAAAAAATATTATATATATATATAATATAGCAATCAAATTTATAAAAAAATGCAAAATTTAGAACCTTTCCACTATCCTAAAATCGAATATTACCTTAATTAAATTTTTTTATTATTATTATATAATTAAATGATTCTTATTATATAATATAATAAAAATATATTTTTTTAGTATTAAAAATAATATTAAAATCATAATTTTTTCATGTTATAAATATTATAACACTTTATTATTTATTAAATACAATTGATTTATTTAATAATAAAAAATAAAAATTTAATTCATCGAAAATATAACATTTCTATTAATAAAATATGAATAAACTTAAAAAGTATATATGAAAGAAATTATAATTTATTATTAAAAAAATATTTTATTAAATTAAAGCCATCAGCTTTTATCTCCATGTATTTATTTTTTAATATTTTACATTAATAAAAATTTTATTAAAAAAATACACAAAAATCAAATAATATTAAGAATTTTCAGGTGAATATAATAGAAATATTTTTCAAATGTTATCAAAAAAAATGCTAATTATTCGGAAGAGAAAATAAAAAAATTATATTTTTCAAGAGTAAATATTTTTTTGGAGTTTGTAAAGGTATATAGTACAAAAAACATATTTAAAAATAAATATTAAAATTTGACAAATAAAATAAAAATTAGATAGACAGTCATAAGAAAAAAAATGAAAATTAAATATATATATATATAAAAATATATATATATATATATATATATATATATATTATTTTATTATCTATAAAATCTATATTTT
>NW_004086486.1:0-11931 GCF_000220395.1 Ichthyophthirius multifiliis
TATATATTTTATCTTTAAGAAAAAAAAAATATTAGATATTTTTTTTATATTTGTCAAAATAAAATGTAGTCATATAATATTTTTAATTTATAAAAAGAATAAATATTTAAAAAAATAAAAAATTATTTTTGTATAAAATTAAATATAAAAAAAAGATATAAAAAAAAAGATAAAAAATATATAAATTAAATATTTCTTTATATATATATTTTTGATTAAAAATAAATAATTTTTATTTAATATAAATAAAAAAAAATCTCTAATATTAAATATAAATTAATAATAGTATAAATGTTTTAAAAAAATTAATTTAAAAACTAAAATTATATATATATTAATTTATTTTATTTTTATTTCAAAAATAAATTTAATTTACATTAATAAATAAAAATTTTTATTTAGATAAATATTTAAAAAATTATAATTAAAAAAAAATTAAATAATAAAATAAAAAATTATTAATATATAATAAAATTGATAATATATATCATAATTTTTAATTATAATGTATCTTAAATATTATATTATATAAATAAAGATGCGTATTTAATAAACACAATTTAAAAAAAAATTATAAAAAATATTCATAATAATTATTATAATAATAATATTAATTATAATTATATAAAAAAAATATATATATATAAATTTTATATTTTATAATAATATTAACAAATATATTTTTTAAATTTTAAAAATATTTATTTATTATCTTAAACTACATATATATATATTTATTTTAACAAATAGTTAACATTCTTTTATATTTTTGAATAAATATTATTTAAATAAAAAATAAATAAAAAATTATATTGATAAACTATACTATTTCTATTATTTTTTTAAATAAATATAATGAGTATAAATAAATAACAAATATAGCATATTAATTTATAAATATAAAATCCTTAAAACATAGTAAGTATGTTAGAATATAATTAAAATATAGTAAAAAATGTAAATAAGGGTTTATAAAATGACAATAAATGTATAGTTTTTTAAAATATTATAGGAAATCAATATAACAATTGCTATTTAATCAATAAAAATATATAAAATAAAAAAACTTAAATTATTTAAAAAGACAAATAAATATTATATTCGGACAATAATTTATCAAATAATAATTATAATATATATTCTCTTTAAAATTTAAATTTTCTTTAAAAAATAAAAATAAAGACATTAGCAGGCGCAAAGTTTTTAAGTTTTACATCTAAAAATAGATTTAAAAATTTAAAATTACACTAATTTTAATTAATAGATGATAAAAGCATAATTTTAGATTAAGAATTGCCCAATTCATATCTAAATAATTAAAGATAAAAATAAATTAAATAGTATTTATCGTTTTTTAATTCGTAAAGGTTTTTTTTTAATAGTTTTAAATTGTTCTTTGATTTTATAAATTAAATTCCTTTGATAAATCCGAATACTTTATTTAGATTATTTTGGGAGATTATAGTTCTTATATCTATTTGTTTTTTTATAATTTTAATTCCTTTGTAAATCGCTTTTAATTGCTAAATAAATGATATATTAGACATTAATATAGCAAAAGTTATTTCTTATATATTAATTTTCGATATATTTTTGAATTGGAATTTCGGGTATTTCGAAAAGGGGAAATGTATAATGAGTCGTTCAAAAGTATTCCAAAAATATATAAAAGATAATTTTTTGACAGATTTAATAACTACTATACCATTATATATTACAGTTTTTTTATAATATTAAAATATTTTGGTTAATTAATCATATATTAGACTATTGTTTTTTTTAAAAATGAAGTATATATTGTAAATATTAAAGAAAATTGAGGAGAAGTTTTATTATTTTTATTTTATTTTATAAATTATATAATTGATTAAACTTATTTTTACAATTTTCCTTGTTTCTCATATATTCGCTTGTATATGGATTGTTATTGGAAGAACAGAAATTTATAATAAATAGAATTCATGGTTAACTACATTTAAAATAAATCATGAAAATATTTAAGAAACATACATTTATGGTTTATATTTTTTAACTGTAACAATGTGTACAGTAGGTTATGGCGATATATATCCAGTATAATTTTTAAAATTAATATATAAATTTATATATATTTATTTTTATAAATATTAGTCGTCGCTAAACGAAAGAATTTTAGGAATAATTACAATGCTTATAGCAGGTGGAATGTTCGGTTATAGTTTAAATACAATCGGTTCAATATTTAATTCAATAAATATAAAATAAAAAGAAATAAAAAACTCTATATGTATAATAAGCAATTATATGAGAAAAAAAAAAATTAATAATGATTTATAAATAGAAATAAGGGAATATTTGGAATATTAATGGAATCAATAATATAATAAAGATTAAGAAAGTGAATAAATTATTATAGATTAATTAAGTTTATAATTAAAGCAGAAATTATAAATCGAAAGTAATAAAATGATTATTAAGCATTATTAAATTTTTAAAGATAATTTTTCTCAAGAATTTCTTATTTAGATATTAGGAATATTAGAGGAACAAATACTTAGACCTGAGGAACTTATTAATGACGAAGAAAATTATAGTAATGACATTAATCTTTATTTTATTTAGTAAGGCTAAATAGAAATCATTACTAAAAATATTAACAAAAAAAGCATCAAAATTTTAAACTAGGGCGATACTTTTGGAGAATTTTAGTTTTTTACTGGAAAAGATGGAGTTTTTAATGCCCGAAGTATTGATTTTTCTATCCTTATAAAAATTAATAGGTAGAAATTTATAGAAAATTTATAAAAATTTCCTGATGATTATGAAAAATTCCTTAATATATAAGACAGGATTAAGTTTTTAAAGGATTATTAATTGATTAAATAAAAGTGTTTTTCATGTTATTCAGTAGGGCATTTTTTAGAAAAATGCCCTTCTATACATTTAATTTCAAATAAAATGACATGTATTAGAGCTTATAGAAATAGTAATAATGATAAAAGATTATATTTTAAAAGGTTTTTTAATAGAGTTCCTTCTCTTTTAATTTTATAGCATTTATTAATTAGATAATAGGAATTTTTAAATAATAACTAAGATTTTTTTGAGGAATTTGAGGAAGCAAATTAATTAGAAAATGCCCAATCGAATTTTTCTCATACAACTTTCGATAATAATGGATAAGATCCTTTATTATCTCCTTCTTAGAAAAGTAATGTTTCTGAAAATTAGAGTCCTATAAATAGTTCTTAAGGTTCTTCTATAAGTAAGATTTCGCCTAGTCATATTTCTGATACAAAAAAAAGTATCAGTAGTTTTGAAAATAAAGTAGATTTAAATAAAGAAATTAACCGGGGTTAGTAAATATTATCTCCTTTTAAAAAAAAAAGGAATAAAAAAAATCTCGTAGTAAATATAGCAAACTCAAATAAAATTAAAGTCGAAAAGTTATCCAAAAGTAAAGAAAATGTTGAGCTTTAAAATATAAAGAAAAATTCTTAATTAAACAAAAAATGGATTAATAGTAAAATTAATAATGAAAATTAATATTTTTCTAAGTTTTTTACTTAAACAGAATAGAATTTAGATAAATCTAAAATTTTTTATTATTATTTAACACATAATAATCTTGATATTGTACTTGATATATTTAAATATTAATAAAAGATACTAAATTAATAAAAAATTAAATAGGATCTCTAGAATTAATTTATAAATAAAGATTTGCTTAAATCAGAATAATAGATAAATAGTGAAATGTAGATATAAATTAGAAAAAGAAGATAAACTAAAATCTAGGAGTTTAAATTTATGTAAAGTAAAAGTAAAGAGAAAAAAAATTAAAATTTATAAGAAAAATAAGATTAATTTTATAGAGATTAGAATTCTATAAAAAAAACTGAAAAAGATTTTTTAGATAGAACAATTAAAACATTTAAAGGTTAGATTAATTCGAAGTTTTCTTAAGGTAAAAAAAATTGTTATTATAATAGTATACTTGAGTAGTACTATATTAATAAATTAAAGTAAAAAGATTTCTTGGAAATAAAAAGAAATTTTGATTATTAAAGTTCTGATTATTAATCTTTTAGTGTGGAAAATTAATATTTAGAAGTTTAATGTATTAAACCTAATCTTAATATAACTGAATATAATATAAATATTAATGATTCTTAAAATAAAAAACTAATAGATAGTTATAAATGATTTTATTATATATATGAAATTTAAATAATTAATAAATTTTGTTTAAAAAAAAAAAATAATATTTTGTTTATATATTAAAATTTAATATGGTCTTATTTATTAAATTTTCTTATAAAAATAAAATAATTATAATATATTTATAAATATGCTAAAAGTTAATATTTATACAAAAAATTTAAACTGTTTTATAAATAAAAAAAATCAAAACCAAGATTTAACTTATTTTTATTTTTTTGTATCATAGCTATAAAGAATAATATTTTTTTCCTAATCACTAAATTCAAGTAAATTAATAACTATTATCAAAAACTGTTTATCATAATTATCTTAACTATGAAATAAAAAATATATAATAATAAATTATTATGAAAAAATATATATATTTCTAAAAAAATTAAAAAGATTAAATATTTATAAATAATTAACGTATTATTAAGATATTAATAAAAAGCGCTTTTTAAAGTTTATTTAAAAATTTATAAATTATCATCATTTTACTAGTCTTTTAAATGGCTTTTATACTTACCAAATTCATAAACTTAATCAAACAATTAATTAATTTAATTTTATAAAATTTCTTAATTTTACTCATAGTCATTTATATCTTATTTATATTAGTCCAATTCTATTAAGATCTAATTATTATAATTTTACAAATTTTGATTTTCTGCTTATAATTAAGATATTTTATCCTACAATTAATTTAATGACTAATAAAATATATATATATATATATATATATATATATATATATATATATAATATTTATATATTATTCATAATATTTATAATATTCGTACATTAGAATCATTTGTAATATTATTTTTATTATTTTATTCCTTTGATGAACACTAATTTTATAATAAAATATGTTCTTATTAAAGTTTCATTTTATCCAGAATAAGTTTTACATTTTCTTAAATGTAAAAATAAGATTAAAATTATTCCAAATATTTTAACTCTTTTTATATTTCGAATTCATCATTTGACATTTTTTCAAGTATTTTATTTAATATTTATAATATTTAAATCTCTTAGTCTGATTTATCTATAAAAATTTCATCTTTTACTTCTTTTATATCATTTTATTTTTCCTAACTGTTATATAAATCATTTTAACTTTTTAATTATTGTATGATTTCTTCTTTTTTTTTAATTAATTTTCGAGAATATACTTTTCTTTTAATATTTTCTCAAAATCTTATTCATTTATTAAATTATTGTCTTCTTTCGAGTTTATTTTTTGTATTTATTTATTTATTTAATTCATTTAAATTTACATTTTTTAATTTTAATAAGAAATTTCTATTTTTTACTGATTTATTTCATTAATTATTTTTTACATATTTTATATATCTTTTTCTTATTATTTTATTTTCCTATCTTTTTCAGTTTCCTCTAAATTATATTCTGTTATATTTTCATCTTTTTATTAATCAATTATTTCATTTTATATTTTTTTTGTAATTATTATAATTATTAAGTTTTCTTATTTAATTATTCATCTTTTTCTTACATTTATTAATCTTATAGTTATATTTATTTAACTTTTTCTTATATTGATTTATCTTTTTCTTATATTTATTTATCTTAATCTTATATTTATTAATCTTTTTCATATATTTATTGTATTTTTTCTTTTATTTATTCATCTTATTAATTAATTTATATATTTTTTTCTTATAGTTATTCATTTATTAGTTTTAATTATTCATCTTTTTCTTATAATTATTAATTCTTGTCTTTAGAATTTTCTATTTATTCCTATATCATTTATATTGATAATTATAATTATTCATTTATTTATTTAATTTCTTATTATTGTTAATAAATATTTTATATATACTATTAAATTTATTATTTTAAAGTTTATATTTCATTTTTTTAATTATTTTAAATATTTTCTTATTTTTATTCATTAATTTAATTATTTTATAAATTAAAATACTCTATTTTTTATTAAAATTAATCTTTTAATTATTAATTTTCCACTTTTAATTATTAATTTTCCACTTTTAATAGTTAATTTTCACTTTCTTATTATTATTATTCGATTTATAATGATTAGGTCTACCCTTCTTAGTATAAATTTTCATTTTTTAATTATTAAATTTGATTTTTTAATTATTATTATTCTTCTTTTAATTGAGAAATAAAAGAATTCAAAGATGTGTTTTTTTCAATTAAATTAATTTATTAATATGAAAGTTATTCATTAATTGTTTATAACTATTATATTTATTAATTTGATTCTTATATTTTTTATTTCAATTATATAATAAAATCTTCTTTTTATATATTATTTTTTTCTAAATCTTACATTTTTTAATAAGTTGTTTAATTTTAATTTATTTTAATAAAAAATTTCTCTTACTAATTAAAAATGGGTTCCTTTTATATTTCGATTTCCTATTTTTAATTATCAACTTAGGTTAATTATTCATTTTCTTTTTATTAAAAAAAAATATTATTTAACTATTTAATTAAATTATCGTTCTCGTTTATTTTGTTTTCGAAAAAAATTACTTTTTCATCTTAAATAGGAGGCTATATTTAATTGTCGTTTTTATAAATTACTTAATTTTTATCATTAAAAAGTTAATTATTATGATTAATTTTTATTTTTAATTCTTATATTTAATTTTATAAAAATTCTAAAGATTATTAACATTCTTTTTCTTTTTATTAAAAGTTCTATTAATATTAATTTTACATTTTTTGATTATCGTCTTATATTTTTTTCATTTATTATTATAAATTATCTATTATTAATTAATAATTATTTGATTTTTCATTTTATGGATAATTTTCTTATATTTTTTCCTATATTTTATGTTTTGTTTTTTTTTTTATTAAAAATATTTGATTTTTTTTTGTTTACTTTTGTAATTATTTATAATTATTAATTAATTTTATTATAAATATTTTTATTTTCTTAATTTTATTAATCTATTTATTAATTTAAACTAATTTTATTTATATAATTATTTATTAAATAAATTATTTATTTATATTTACATTTATATTAATTTTTATTAATTATAATTTTAAGCCTATAAAGAAATTTTATCATTTAAAATTTGTTTAATTTTAACAAGTGCAATATTTTATATTTAATTTTAGCCATCCTAAAAATTTAAGTCAAATAAGATACTAATATTTTTTAGAAAACCATCAATATTTTCTTTATATTTAATATTTTATTCTAATAAATTATTATAATTTAAAACTTTTTCGTTTTTTTTTTTTTTTTTTTAAAAAAAAAAAAATTAATAAAAAATAAATAAAAAAAAATACCTTCATTTTCATCTTTATTTTATTTTTTAAATATATTTATTTTAATAATTTCCATTTAATTTTATAATTTTAATATTTATAGATTTTTCTATTTAAATTATTTTTCGAATATAAAAAATTAAATTTCGAATTTATTTTTCATTTCATTAATTTATTCTTAAAACTACCTCTTTATTTAAATAATACATTCCTATTTTTCCTAAACTATTTTAAACAATTTTTTTGATTTATTTTTCCTTTCCTTTGACTTCTCACTTACTTAAGTAATTTTTCTAGATAAACTTTAATTTTAACTTAATAATTCTACATTTTTTAATAATAACTCTCCATTAAAATCAGTTAATTATAATATATTATCTCTATAATTTATCATTTTTCCTAATTAACTATTATTACATTCACTGGTTTAAGGTTAATATTTTTATTATACATTAAATGAATTTGGCCTTTTTCTTAAAGTCTAAGATAATGATTCTCTTTAACTTTGAAACCTAAACATCATTTATTTATAGTTTGTATTTATATTATTCATAGCTTTTTTAGATGATTAAGGTGATTTGTAATGCATTGTTTATTTTTCAGAGGACTTTTAAAATTGTGAATTTTTTATAGATGAAGATGAAAGATATATTTTTGAATTTTAATTAATAAATTAACTAGGAAAATACATTTTTTTTTCTTATATATTATAAAAATATAAAAAAAAATAAAAAAATATTATTATATATATATTTTTATATTATTATTATTATTATTATTATTATTATTATTATTATTAATATAATATTTTTAATATTTTTTAATATTTTTTTTTATTATAATAATTTTTAAAATATTATATAAATTAAAATAATTTATTTTTATAAACAAATATTTAATTTATTTTTATATTTTTTTTATAATGATATAAATATAAAAAATTATTATCATTTAAAATAAGTCTAGTATTTTTAACTTTTAATTAATAATTACATATTTTTTTATTTAATTTTTTTTATTACAATAAATAAAATTTTATTTATATTAAAAACAAATAGAAAAATTTAATTTAATACATATTAATAATCGTATAATTTTTCAAAATTTTTTATAAGAAAATGATAAAAAGATAATCTGCCGCATTAGTTTAAAGAAACTCTTTAAATTTAATTTAAATAGAACAAAATTCTGTTAAAAATAATTTATTGAAATAAATCTAATGTATAAAAGAAAAAAACCGCAAAGGAATTTTAGTTGAACTATTTAAGAATTTCTCTTTATGTACTAAAAAAAAACGCTCTAAAAGCAAAAAAACATTAATTTAAAATCCTTAAGATACCCAGCGGCGTAATGGAGTAATATTAGGAACACCAAAAACCAAAAAAATTGCAAAAACAAACATATAAAACAAGCAAAGATAAAAACTAGATAAATTAATTAGTTTTATAAGTGACTTAGATAGCGAAAAATTGCTCGAAAAATGCTACAGGCATTTTAAAGATGCTTTATTATACCGTACAGTGAGAAATGACTTAGATTTAGAATAAAGTACATACTAAAAGTTTGTTCTTTTTGTATACAAAATACAAAATTCGAAAATGTGGAATGAATTTTTACTATTTGTAAGCTGGATTTATATTATGTTGAGTTTTTTTGAACCAGTAAATAGAATAGATAAAAGTTTAGATATAAAAAATTTCTATATAATGCTCAGTATAGAGATTTTCATAATTTCTCTGTAAACACTTGATTTTTGTATGGAAATTATCTAAAGAAAATCTTAATTTGGATCTGATATTAGTTTTTTTTAGGTTTTTTTTAACAAAAAAAAAACATTTTTTAGATGCTTATTTTTCGTAATTTTATTCAGTGATTTGTTATATTATTATTGTTAATATCCATTAAATGTTATTAGATTTGGAAGGGTATTTAGACCTTTATAGATTATTATTTATTCAAAACCTTTAAGAAGAAATTTTTAGGGAATTGTAAATTCGGCGAAAAATTTACTTATTGTTTTTATTTTTTATCTTATTGTCATACTTATTTGGGCTTATATTGGATATAATGTTATAGGAGAAGTAAATGAATATACAGATAGTATTTAAATAAATAAAATAAAAAAAATATAATAAAATAAATATTTTATAAAAATATAATATTATAAATATAATTATATAAAATATATATATATATATATTTATATATATATATTTGATTTTAAAAATTATATATATTTTATTTAATATTATTAAAGAATATGCTATTGATTATACAGATTTATGGAAAACTGTTAATATTTTATATGTAGTGAGTACATTTGATTAAATTCCAGATGTAATGTTACCTTTATTATTGTAGTCTAGATTATATTTACTTTATTATATTCCATATATATGTAAATAAAATAAAAAAATTATATATAAATTTAATATATAGTAATTTTTATGCTTTTATTTTTCCAATTCCTGTTGCAGTAGTTCTCGAAGAATTTAGAAAACATAGACTAAATTTATTTATATGTAAAAAAAAGATATAAAAATAAATACAATATAATTATATATTAAATATTTAAAAATTAATATAAATATATATTATTTATATATGTACATATATAAATAAATATATATAATTATATATATAAATTTATATTTATATATATATATTTATCTTCTTTTTATATTTTTTATTTTTATTATTTTTAAAACTTAATTATTAAAATGTCTATTAGATATTTTTTTCTTTTTTTTTTAGATATGATTTTATAAAAAAAAAATCATAAATAAAAACTAATATATTTTTATAAATATAGCAGATAGAATAAAAAGAAGAAGTGCTTTAATGGCATGTTTTTAATGTTTAGTCAGTTAATAAAGAGAATATTAATAGTATATTTTAAAAGAGGATTTTATATATTTCTTTTTCTATGTATATTCTTAAATTGAAGTAGAAGAATAAGCATAAATTTTAGCTGCTAATTTATGGAATCAAATAGACTAAGATAAAATAAACAAAATAAATATTGATTAATTTTTCAATGTAGTTGATATAACAGAATAGATAAGAGAATTTAGATTATATAGAATAAAACCTTTTAAATTTTGGGTAAAATTTTAGAAGTATGTTTTAGAAAAAACTAAATTAAAAATCTATACAGAAAATCCTTTATTTGATATATTTATTTTTATTTTAACAGCTATAAGTTGTATCATTATTACAATAGGTTTATTTGTTTAGGATGAAAAAACAATATAATATTTAGATATTGTAGATGATATTATTTTATTTTTATTTACTATTGAAATTATTATAAAAGTAATAGTCTATGGACCTTCTGATTATTTTTATGATGGATGGAATAAATTAAATTTATTTTTGGTGATATTTTAGGTATTATAATAAATTTTAATATATATATAAAAACGCATTGAAATATTTAAAACACAATATAAAAATAAAAATATTCAAATATAAATTAATAACATTATATTTTAAAAATAATTTAAAAAAGTATTGACATTTTAATTTGACTAAATTAATATTATAAATGATCCTAAATTAATAATCAAATTAACATATGATTATATTTTGAAATAAAATATAATTCTTGTAAAAATTTAAAAACTATAATAATATCTCATAATATGTTATATATATATATAAACATATATATATATATATATATATATATAATATTTAATAATTATTATTATTATTATTAAAAGATTTTCTAACAACTTTTAAAAATCTATTAGTTATAAATTTTTTACTAATTTTTTATAAGTTTATCCTTTTATTTTATAAAACAATTAATTTTATATAATTTAATTAATGTTTTTCAAAATTTTATAAGAATTATATTATTTTTAAATTAGTTAAATAAAATATTAAGAAAATAAATTAATAATTCAGATTATTAAATGAATAAAAATAAATAATATAATTTTTTTATGATCGAATATTAAATTGTGATAAGGATATTAAAGATTAAAGAATGAAAGAATTAATTAGTAATCTGAAATAGTGCACATATACATTTATAAATTATATATTTTTATTTATATATTTATAAAAAAGATAATTTTAATGCTTTAAAATTTATTTTTAGTATTTTTTATTATGGAAATTAATAATATATACTGAAAAAAAAATTATTATTATATTTTTTATTTAATATATTTTTATATTATTTTTATAAAAATTTAAAATTTATATAATAAAAAATCTTGATATAATTTTTATAATAAAATTATTAATTATTATATTAGTAATAATTTATTTTATATTTTATTTAATTATTTTATTATATTTTTAATATTTAAAGATTTTTAAATATTATTAAAATATATACGTGTATATATATAATCAAATAAAAATGTATATATAAATATAAATAAATATGTATATTTATAAATAAATATATATATATATATTTTTATTTTATATATAAATTTTAAATATATTTATATA
>NW_004086486.1:11952-46434 GCF_000220395.1 Ichthyophthirius multifiliis
TACTATTTATGCTGCTTTTGAAATATATTTTTTTAAATAATTATTAGCAACAAGATTTATTAAAATAGCCAAAATTTAAAAAATTTTACGAATAATTAGAGCTTTTAGAACATTTAAATTAATGAATTTTTTATTAAAAGGAGTAGAATTAGTTACAAAAGTATAAGAAATGTTTTAAAAAATTATAATATGCGTACCAATTGTCATTAAATTATCAGTTATAATAGTTATTATATTTTATATTTATTCTGCTATAGGAGTTGAATTATTTACTACTTTAAAACCTATTGAATATAATAAAACAGGTTTATATGGATTTTCTATGTGTTCAACAAAATATGTTTAAAAAAATAAAATTAAAGATTCTACATAATGCAAGTAAAAAATAAATATATAATATAATATATATATATATATATATATATTTATATATACATATATTTATTTTTTTTATATTTAGTTATGCTGATTTTAATAGTTTTTTAGGATCAATGCTTGTTTTACTTTAGGTTTGTACTGCTGCTGGTTGGAGTAATATCGTATTCGATTATGGTTATAAATTCGATAGTTTATTAAATAGTATTTTATTTTTCAATTCTTTTCATTTCATAGCTGTTTTTATGCTGTCTCTTATCGGAGGTATTATTTGGGAAGTTTTTACTGTAGTTGAAAAAATAATGGAAGATATTCAAGCTGTTGAGGAGTAGTAAGAACTTTTAAATTCTATTGAATAATAATAATAATTATTATAAAGTATAAATTTCGAGACTAATTAAAATAAGTATATCGATATTGTTTATACTATAGCATTTTTGGAGAAAAAGAACTATAATTATTTGAGAAGATTTTCGATTTAAAAAAAAGGAGAAGATGATGATAGTGAGGAGAGTGATGAAAGTGAAGAAAGTAAAGAAAGTAAAGAAATAATTAAAGAAGAAAAATAAAAATGCAATTAAAAAAATATAAAATAAGACAATTTAAATAAATATAAATAATCTTTAGCACATATCCCTGAATAAAATATTGAAAATAAAAATAATAATAGAGTTAAAAGTTAAATGTGTATAAATAATTTTAATAATTTTTAAAGGTAAAGAACAACTACAATTTAAATACCATTTAGGAATAGAACGAGAATTTAAACTTCAATAATAATAAACAATGTTAAGTAAATTAAAAAAAATACAAATTAATAAAGGTCGAGTTAATAAAAAATTAAATATATACTCAAAGCTATTAAAAAAAATGAACTTACTGATGATTTAAAACTTAGTAATAGATAAAAAGCTTAATATATTTTAAATAAAGATAAAATATTTCTATCTTATGAAAATAATTACTTTTAATAAGCAACTAAGGAAACTAAATAAGAAATTTAAATAAATTAGACTAATAAAAGTAAATAAACAATAGTTAATTATATAACTAATGATACTAATAATAATTAAGATATAAAAAATTAATAGAATAATAATATATTTAATACTTAGTTATAAATTGATACTAAAAATTGTATAACTATTTAATTAATTAATTTAGATAAAATGACTTAAAATAAAAATAATTAAAACAATTAAAATTAATGTGAAACACCTAAAGATCTGTAATTAAATATGAATCATAATAATGTAAACTCAGAATTGAATTTTTTTAATAAAAAGAATAAAAATCTACCATTTAAAAGTTCTACTTAAATTACAAAAAATAAAATTATTATTAGAAGTAATAATAAATTTAATTATTATATTTAAAAATGGAAAAATAAATTATATAGCGAAAATCTTAATTAAAATGATAATTAAAAAAATTTAGATTTATAAAGAAAAAAAAGTGAAAGTGAAAATAATATTATATGTATAGAAAATATTGAAAGTGATTAAATTTAAAGTAATGATGAAGAAGAAAGTATTATTATTAAAGGTACTAGTGTTTATGAAATTAATAATTAAAATGAAAATACATTAAATTAATAATAAATAGAAGAATAAAAATAACAATAATAATAATAATTATAATTATAATAAGTAAAAATTTATATATATATATATATAAATTTATAAGTAAATTTAATTAAATAATTAAGCAACTAGATGAGCAGTAATAAAATAAAATATAATTATAGAAAATGTAAATGAAGGATTTTTATAAATAAAACTTAAAATTATTATAAGAAACAGATTAAGAATAATAACCATCCATTAATAATTAATTTAAATAATTAAAACTAATATTAGATATTCCTTAAAATAAATATCTAATAGACTAATATGATAAAGTCAGATAAGATCTCAAATAAGTCCAATAATAAAACGAAAAAGTTAATTTAGATAATACAAATTAAATACTAAATCTATCTATTTTATAATCAGCTGATTTATAAAAAATAAAAAATATGGAATATAGATATTTTAAAAATATGTACGGATAATAATATGATTAAATGAGTGATGTTAATTTAAAACTATTATGGAATAAATAAGCTAAAATATTATTTCATTTTAATAATATATGCAAGTAAAACAAATTTATGTTTAATATAATTAAATATAAAAATGTATATATAAATATTAATATTAAAACTTATAAATATATATATATATATATATATATATATTTATATAATTATTCTTTACAATATTTTAGATATGATTATATTCCTTTATTTCAATTTTTTTAATTATATTTAACTTTAGAAATGCAAATATCTTCTTTAATGATCAATAGATATAGTTCTTTTAAATTCATATATAAAGACGAAGAATAAAACTGTTGGTTTACTGTAAATTTTTTAAATGATGAATATATATTATAGAAAATAGAAGACGGTCCATGGGAATTTTTCGATGATTTATTTTAGTAAAATATAGACGAAATAGTTAAACATTAAAATATTTATTCTTTTAGGCGTGAGAATGATGATTTTATAGAAAAAAATATGAAATTATTGTTTAAAAATTGTTAGGGATTTTCTAATAATTATTTTTTTAATTAACTTTTACCAGGTAAAAATCCATGTGAAATTATCTATATACCATTTTTGAATGATTATCCGGAAAAAACTAAAGATTAATAAATTCAAATCATGAAAAATTAAGAATTGCCAGAATATATTAATGAAGATAATTTATAAGAAATAATTTAATTAAAAAAAGGAATGGCAGTTATTCATATTTTTAATAATGAAAATAACTTCGAATAGTTTAACTCATCATAATTCAATGCCTTTGATATTAATTAAGCGGTCCTTGAAGATAAAATATTTAAATAATAACAAGATAATGCCACTTTGGACTATGTAAATACTTTAGAATTTATAAAAGACATTAAAAAATAAATCAAGATTAATAAAGATTCTTTATTTAAAAAATAAGTTAATTCTATATTCATTAGAAATGCTTTGAAAAATACCAATAATAATAATAATAATAAGAATGAAAAATCAAAAAAAAATATATATTAATGAATATATATATATATATATATATATATTTATATATTTAATATAAATAATAAAATTGAGTATCTTTTTTTAAATAATATAATTTTTTTAATGATAAATATATTTATATATTGTATATTTATAAATATAAAAAATAAAACAGAAAATAGAAAAATTAATACAATGATTTTTTTTTTTCTGCTTTTTTCAAGCACTTAATAATAATTTTTATATGATTTAAGTTTTTGGTTATTTTACTATTCTTCCCATTCTTTCTTTATATACGTCTAAGAAAAATTAATAATCAATAACTCCGTTTTTTCTGCAAATTTAATTAATTTGCAATAACAAAAATCATCGATAACAATACCTATACTTCTTAATAATTCCCCAATTATACTTTTTACCATATCATATGTAATAGCTTACTATTTCTTCTCTATTTAAGTAAATATATTTGTTAAATATTTTCTATTTCGACCTATAATAGTCATTATATCATCGTATTCTTTAGAAGTTTCCAATTATTTTAAAGGTGTTTTACAATCCATTTTTTTGTTCATATTGAGAGGGCTTTTTATTTTTAATAAGTCCAATCTTTAGTTTAATAAGTCATAAACCATTAAAGATTTTTGATATGAATTCATCTTTATTTACTTTTCTTATTATTCTTTTACTTCTTTTGAGTTTATTTACAATAGATTATTGTATAAACTGGAATCAGGAGGCTTAAATTATGAAAAAGTCTATAACCATTCATTTATATCGATTAGATTATCCTTTCTAACATCAATAATATCAAATAAATCTCTCAAAATTTCGAAAGGGGGTAATGGATAATTACCATATTAAGTTAATTTTTGCATAAAAGTATAAAATTCCTCAAATTTCATATAGCCAGTATTACTTATATTAAAATGACGAAAAGCATCTTTTGGAGATAGCATATAATAATGTATATCATCATTAATTAATTTTAATCTTTACTTACACCTTTCTAATATTCTTTATTAACATTCGCTATATATATACAGATAAATAATAATAAATGATGAAATATAATATAATAAATAAATATTTAATATATATATATATATTAATATTATTAAATGTATATATATTTTAATATATTAATGAATATGTATATTTATACATATTTTTTTATATATATATAATATTAATTTATTTTTCTTATTTAATTTTTATATTTTTTACTTTTTATTAAATTTTTTTAAAAATTCTTTCCAATTTACTATACCTTCGCCTGATTCATCACAAAAATTTAATAAAACATCGATTTCCTTTGATGTTAGTCCTATAGATAAATTTCTAAAAGCAGATTTAAATTCTAAGTTGGAAATATTTCCAGAATTATCTTTGTCAAATTCTTTAAATATTTCATCTATATTTTTATTACTAGTTCTTAATATTTATTATACTTTGGCAACTATTTCTTCAGTAATAGGATCAAAAGATGCGTATTTTAATTTTTTTTAAATTCCTCCTAATTAAAAAGTCTTAGGGTGTTCTTATTATTATAAAGCACTTCTTTTATCACCAAAAATATATAAGAAATTTTAAAAATCTATAGTCTTATTATTATTATCAGCTAATTTAAACCATAAAGTATTAATATCATTATTATTAAATCTATCAAGAAACAAATTTTTAATTCCATTTTCAAATTAAGAAAATGTTATGAATTTCTAATAATTTTAAAGATTAAATATTATATATAAGAATTTTTATAAATACTTATTTATTTGAAAAAAAATTAAAGGCCTCCTACATTGTACTAAAAGAACTATTTACAGTTTCCTAAACTTCTTTAATCATTTAAATTTAGAAATTAAATACACCTATAAAAATAAAAGCATTAATAGAAATATATATATATATTTATAAATATATATTTATATATTATATATATATATTATATAATTATATATATATACTAAAATTCTATATCCAATCTTTTTTTGTTAAATATCCCTTCTTATGGGGATCTAGATCTGAAAATACTTACTAAATAAGTTAATTATTAAGATTAAATCCTTATAAAGCTCTACTTTTTTCCACCCATTATTCAAATTATGAATAAATAATTCTATTCTTATAATTAGAAATTTATTCAAAGCTTTATTCCAAATTTTAATACTATCTTGAAAGCACTAACCCAATTTATTATTTAGCGTTTATTTTCCAGTCTAAAGAATCCCTTCCTTCTATAAATTTACCTCCTGTAACCACAAAATTCTACTTTTCCTCACTTAATAATCTATTTAAATCTGCCATTTTTATAGCTCCTCGTTTAAATTCATCCATTAATTTAAAAATACGGTTAATTCTTTATGGTTCTATTTCTTTATCAGATAATTTTAATACTTATAATAGAAAATTTTCTATGTCTTTCTTATTAATATATCCATCAAAATCTTAGTCAAATACCCTAAATGCATCTTATATACTTAAACCTTCATTTTTATACCATTATTTAATCTAATATATATAAATGTATGATAAATATTATATATATATATAAATATATGTATATATATTTATATTTATTTACTTTATTTAAAACATCATTAGTCCATTACCAATCATCTTCTCTTTACATTGTTTTGCAATTAGAAACTCTTTATTCTTATTTTTATTAAAGATCATAAGTAGTCATATTCATTGTATCAATAAAAGTCTTATAATCAATCATTCCTATTTTCTATTTATCCATAAAAGCAAATAAACCATCTTTTTTTTCTTTATTTAATTTAATTATTTAGCCTATATTTTTCTAGAAATCATTAATGGTTATAAAATCATCATTATTATCATCAAGAAGTTTAAAGAAATTAAAAAAACTCATTTTTTTTAAGTACAAAATCTACCTTATTTCCCTTAAAATTTCTTCAATTTAATTTCCACTTAAAGTTTTTTGTGGATATAATTTACTTTCAAAAAAAGTATTTTTTTTCCTTTTTTTTATGTAAAATTATTATCCTATAAATACTCTAATCTTGTCAAAAAAGTCTCCAAGTCTTCTAAAGATATCACTCCGTCATTATCTATATCTATGATTTCCACAAAAGACTAGATACTACTTTCTTAGTATTCTTAAAAGGCATTTTTTTATAAATAAATAACAAAATCTGCTACTTTTACCTCACTTTTTTTCACCCTATTTAGAATTTCTTAAGGGTTTTATTTAAGTTTATTTTAATCTAAAAAAAAGACCATTTTTTAAACGAAATCTTCTATATTTTTAAAATTTTTCTAGTTTTCAAAATCATTATTATTTTCAAGATTTTCCAAAAAACTCATAAATTATACATAGTCAATTTCGTCTTTTTTCATTCCATAAAAAAACTACAAATTTCTCCCTAATCTCAAAATTTCATTTTTAGTAATTCCCATTTCCTCCTTTCTAAAAACTCCTTAAAATTACTCAAAATCAACCTTACCTGTATTTTAACTGTCTAAATTTGAAAATTTCTCTCTAAATTCTTATTAAAAATTATTTATTCGTCCCAAAATACCTTACATCCAATTTTTGTTTAAAAAATCTTTCCCTTCTTATTACTATTAATTATTGGAATTATCTTCTCCTATTTATTCCACTATATCATCAAAATCGATAAATTCAGCCCCTTTCATCATCCCTTCGGAAATTTCGAATATTTTATTTTCAGAAATTCCCAAATCTAATCTTCTTAAAGCTTATTTTAACATTACATTGTTAATACTTTTTTGATTTTTACTAAGACCCAATTACTAGAGTAATTAATTATTATTAAAACCTTTTTTTTTTATATATTTTTTCAAAAAATCTAACTAAAAATTCCTTTAATTCTACATAACATTCATCCAATCATCCAAATCGACAAACCCATCTTTATTTTTATCCAAAATTCGATGCAATTCAGTTATTTGTAATGGATTTAAATCTAAATTTAATTTTCTAATGCCTTTAAATATATCATCATTTGTTAGTTTTATTCCTATATAATGTTTTCCTTTACAATTTTTACATAATTCAACAAAGGCCTAGATATTTTTATTAAATTTAATTTTTTTTTTAAAAAAAAATACTTCTTCAGATGAATATAAGTTTTCATTTATCCATATATTTAATAATTTTATTACATGATTATTGTCTTTATATGGATTAAAAAAGTAAATAGAATCTATATATATATATAAATATATAAATTTATAAATATATATATATATATATATATATATATAAATATTTATATTTTTTTTTAATAAAATAAAAATTATTAGAAAAATACTTTGTTTATTATGTGTTGTTTTTAAATTATCTTTATAAACTTATGTTTTATTCATATTAGATATTTAGTTTGATGATTTATACCTTAAAGTATCAAAAATAGATCTTTTATTTCTATTTTTTAATTAATCATAGTCTATGTTCATACTTTTTTTTAAATAATTCTTCGTAGATTCATCTATTTCTAAAATATCATCTGGTTTTTCATTTAGATTATCTTACATTTTCTTAAATTTACAAAATTTTTTAAATTTTCTTTTGTTAAACTCATTTCTCCTCTTTCTTCCTAATACTTAAATCTTAATATTAATTAGAAATATTTTTAGCATCCTAACTTAAAAATTCATTAAATTAAACAGCCGCAATTCCATTTCTAATTCTAAAAACGCCTACATTAGGTATTTCCATATCTACATTATTTTCCTTTATATATATGTATTAATATTATTATATATATAATATTTACATTTTTAGCTTAATCTTATAATTATTTAATAACTCTTTCTATACATGTTTTTGCTTGATCTTTTTCCATTTAAGAATATATACCAATTTCTGTAAAGTTAATTTTATTTAAAGGCATTCTGCCATTTGCTCCTTAAGCTCCATAAGGTCTTAGTATAAAATTTATATATATACCTTATTTTATGCCACCTCCTTTTAGGAAATCTTAAGATACTAAAAATACTGGGCTCCTTAATTATTTATCTCTTTCCCATGGATTACTACATCCCTTTATTTAATTTAAAATATAATATAAATATATATATATATATATATATATATATATATATATATATTATTATGTATATATTTATTACTTCTAATTTAAAATCTGGAGCTGTAAATGTAAATTATCCGAAATTTTTTATTGTTATAGATCTTCCCATTCTTAATTATCTACTTAAATACAAACCTAATTAATTATTTTGTATATATATAAAAAAATAATGTTTTTTTTTTTTTTTAAATAAATACCAAAAGCATTCCATGAAACTCTTATGTCTTCACAATTAAAAATACCTTTTAGTCTGTATATTCTATATATATTTTTTAATTTTGATATTTTAATATTTTTGATTTATAATTCTTATTTAAATAAATATTACTTTGATGTTGATTTTTATGAAACGTCTTCAATTAACCTTTATGATTTTTAAGAAACTAATGTAAAATTAGTTATTTAACTTGCTGAAAAATCTCTTTGAGTTTTATTCATATTTTTTTGTTTTGTTTTTTGTTTTGTTTTTTTTTTGTATTAAATTTATATTAATTAAAATTTTATATTTTTTTTTATTCAATTTTTTAATAAAAATAGAAATAAATTTCACAGTTTTTTTTATTTAAGGTGTAAATAATATAAACAAATAATTAATTTTTAATTTTTTTTTAAAAAAAAAACTTTATAAATTTATGAAAACTATATAAATTATTTAAAATAAAATTAATAATATTTTATTTTTATTAAATTAAAAAAATAAAATAAAAAATAATTATTTATATTATCTATAAAAATAAAAATTAAACAAAAATGTTCACTTATCATATTATTATAAATATAATAAAATAATCAGATTATTAGTTATAATAAAAAATAATTAAAAGAAAAATATCTAATATAAAATATAATGAAATATATTCAGATTGTAAATATTATTATTAATTAAAAAATATCTTAAATCTTTAAAATAATTAATAAAAAAAAAGAAAAAAAAATAACTAAATAAATTATAAAACAATAAAATTAAAAAAATTATTTTTAATAAAAAATAAATTATTATTTTAATAAAAAGTATTTTTAAAAAACATATATTTAAAAATTAAATAAATTATATATTAAAATAATAATTAAAAAATGAATATACATAATAATATAAAAATAAAAAAATAATATAATTATATATATATATAAATATTTTTAAATATATATATATATATATATATATATATTATTATTATAATTTATTTATTCCTTTACATTTATTATTAATAATTAATATATCATATAGTTAAAGAATTATTATTATATTTTTAATAAAAATTTTACTTATAAGATTAAAAAATACGCCTTAATTTATGCTAGCTATTTTCGTATTAAATGCCAATTTTTTATTAATAAAATTATCAATAATATACTATGTATTTTTTAAAAAATAATTAATTGTCAAAACAGATTATTATTATTTTTATTTTATTTTTTTACTAAAATTTTAATTTTATTTAATCTTTTTACTTTTTTCCATTTTAAGAATTTTAATATATTTTAATTTAGTCTATTATAGTTGATTTAAACAATTTTTTTTTTATTAAACAAAATTCTTATCACTGTTACATATAATTCATAAAGTGATTTTGATATAAATTTTTATTTATTAGAAGTTTTTAATAAATAATGAAAATTAAACACAATAATATAATAAAGTAAATATATATATTGGTGTAAAAAAAAAATATTATGATATGCAAATATATATATATATGTATACATTTATATATAGTTATAAGTATAATATTTTTCAACAACTTTCTTCTTCTTTTTATTCATAAAAATTATTATCTTTAAACCATCCATGATTAATTATTTCATTTATAGAAATTCTACGATCTTAATCAAAACAAATAATTTTATTTATTAAATCTTTTAATAAATTAAAATTTAATTCTTTTAAACTATAATTTCTTTAATATTAACTTAACATTTTTTTAACTTAAAAGTTACTATTCCAAAAATATTCGCAATTGTCATTAAAAAAAATTTATAAAAATCATCATTTTAACGAGCACAATCACCTTTAAAAGGAGGAATATAAAAAATACACTCAAATAAGCATATACCAAAGGCAAATACATCAATTTTACTCATATCAATATTAATATTAAAATATTTTTTTTTCTTATATTTCATTATAACACTTGAAACTTCAGGAGGCATAAAATAAAGAGGCCTTTTAACCCATTTTTCTATTAAAAAACCATCTTAAATATAAGAAGATAGCCCAAAATCTGTTAATTTATAATCATTTTTATCTTTAAAAATAATAAAATAAATTTTAGAAATTTTTAAAAAAATATATATATATCTATATAATATAAATATATATATAAATATATATATATATATATATATATATAATTTATTTTCATATAAATATTTATAAATTTTTATTAATATTTATTAATAATAATACCAAAAATTAGTATATTTTCTAATTTTATATCGTTGTGAGAAATTCCTCTATTATGTAAATAATCTAATGCTTTTGCAATATTTAAGAAAATATTTTTTATTTATTTTGGATTAATAGGCATTTTTTGTGTTTATTTTAAAAAGTTTAACAAATCACATTTAGCTAATTCCATTGTAAAACCACGGTTTTCTTTTTCGCAAAATTTAGAATCTAGATAAAGATCATCATAATAATCGAATACTTTTATAATATTAGGATGATTTAATTATTTTATTATATTATATTCGGTTTTAATTTCCTGTTCTTTTGCTTATTTATGGGATTAGTTTTGTATTTTTAGAGCCATTTAGTTATTATCTTCATAAACTAATTTAATTATTGTTGAAGAATAAGTTTAATCTATTAAAAATAAAGACATTTTTTTTATTTTTTAATTATTTTTTAAAAAAAATTTAATAGCTAATATTTTTTTATTTTTAAATAGTAAAATATAAAAATTATAAATTTGATTTATAAAAAATAATATATTTATAATTTTAAATTAAAATTATATAAGTATTTATGTGTTAATTTATATTTTTTTTGCTATAAAAATATATTTAATTAATTTAAATATAAAAAACAAATAATTATAAATATATATTAAAATATTTAAATAAAAAATTTATTATATTTAATAATATTTAAATAAAAAAAATAATTTTAATGTAATTTTTATAAATAATATATATCATTTTTTAAATGTATATATTTATATATATAAATATCAATATAAAACATTATATTTTATATTATAAATTATAAATGAATTTATCTTTTCATTTAAAATTTTTTAGATATTAAAAATAAAATAAAATGATAATATTGAATTATATAAATATTAATTAAAATATATATATATGATTAATTGATAAATAAAAAAACGAAATAATCATTAATAGTAAAAAAAAAAGAAAATATTTTAAATAATATAAATAATGTTATTTATAAATATAAAGATATAGATTTAAAAATATATAAAGATATAAATAAAAAAATATTTAAATACATATATAAATATATACATATATATATATATATATATATATATATATATATAAATATTTTTTCTATTTTTTATATTTTTTTTTATTTTTTATTAATTTTTCATTATGATTATTTTTTAAAATAAATTTATATAATAAAATACAATAATATATCTTTTCATTATTCTTATTTTTTTCTTAATTATTAAAATTATTTAAAAAAAAATTAATTTTTATATTTTTCTAAATATTATTTATATTATTTATTTAATATTTAAAGTTTAATTATAGTTTTTTCTTAATTTCTTAATATATATATTATATTCAAATATTTTTTTTAATATAAATTAATTTATATTATTTATTTTAAATTTACAAATTTTTATAATTTATATAAAAATATTTTTTTTTAATAAATTCTTTAAACTAATACTAAATAAATATTATTTAATACATACATATAATATAAATAAATAATATTAAATATACAAAAATATAATTTATAATTTTTATTTATATAATAATTTTAATTTTATTAACTTAATTCATTTTTTAATATTCAATATAATTATACATTATTAATTAAAATATTATAAATTATTTTAAATTAATTTTTTAATTTTTTTACATTTATTTATTTAAAGTAAGTAATTATTTTATAAAATAAAACTAATTTAAATTAGGATAAATAAAAAAATCATGATTATTTATATCTATATATACAAAAATTTATTTTGATATTTTTTTTTATAACTGTTTATTTTTTTATATAAAATTAATATAAACAATAATCAATTATTTTTCAAAAACACAAAAATCAAAAACATTTATAAAAATCTAACAATCAAAGTATAAAATATAAAAAAAAATGAGAAGCATAAAATCTGCCAATTCATTAGTTTCATAAAAAAGTCAAAAACTACTAAATAATTTAGTATAAAAAGGATAAACAAAGTATAATAAAATATAATATTAATATATATATTTTACATATTCAAATATATAAAAATAAATACATACATTTATATATATAAATTATACATTTATATATATTTATATACATATATATATATAGCTATCCTTTATAATAAGGAATATAACTCGATGAGGATGTCTTATAAAAAACATGGTAATCATTCGGTCTGTATATATCGCGTTAAATGAGGATGGGTCGAGGTATATAAATTCCACATTTTGGTATATTTACATTTAGTGCACCTGATTGTAATTTAAATGTAAATATAAAAAATATTAATATTTAAAAATATATATAAATATGTATTTTTATTTTAATATATAAAGGGTGTTACAAATCCAACAGAAAGAGATAAACAATATCGAATTCCTATATTTTTAGTATCGAAATAATTTGTAAAAGGATAATATGTTAAAACTGGAATTTTCATTGATGGACATTTACGTCCTTTTAATGTTTAAACAAATGGATTAATATAAACAGCTTAAATTAATTGGACTGAAATTTCTATGTATGCTGATTAAAATAAAGAAACTGTTAAAATTGCATTTGAAAGAATAATACGTTCTTTAGCAGATTTAACAAGAAAATAGTTAAATGTAGATATGGAAATACCTGCGATTGGCGTTTTCTAAGTCCGAAATAATATAGCTGCAGTTGCCTTTTATGAAAGTCATGTTAGTACTACAAAAAAAATGCCGAATAGACCATTAAGTGAACGAAAAAAAGTTGGGGAAAGCAAACTTACGTCATAAAATTTATAAATTTTAGATAAAAAAACTACACTTGAACCTGAAGCTTATAATTATTTGAAAGAAAGTATTGGATTAAATATTGATGATTTAAAAAGTAATAAATATATGAATGCAATCAAAGATATATATATATATATATATATTATTTATAGACAAGTAAAGAAGGTAATCAAATACAATAAATAATACTTCAAAAAGACCTTTTAGTTCTATAAATTCTAGATAATCCGCAATCGTATTGAATTAACCAGAATTAAGTAATTTACAATACTCTTTAAAAAGGCTAAAATTTTGGATAAGACAAAATTGCTTTAATGCTTAAGACGTAAAAAAATAATATATGCATATATATATATGTCAATTAATGTATAAAGGCGTTTCTTGAAATATGCAATAATGCTATAGGAAGAAGTAAATACAATAAAGTTCGTATAAACTTCGATTAATTTTTAGAAACATCAAATAAAATCGACTTATAATTAAATGAAGAATAAGCCAAAGAATTATTTAATTTAATAGATTAAAATAAAGACGGTTATATAACATATTAAGATTGGAAATAAATAATAAAAGATGATAGTTAAATATATAAATATATATATACATATATTTATATATATATTTATATATATAGATTATCATCTTAATTACATATAAGATGTTATATATAAAAGATAATTACATACAGATGATGTATTAAAAACAATGGGTCTAGATAGAGAAAATCCTCCTATATCATTAATTCAATTAAAAAATTCTCTAAAAAAACTAGACTTAACATTAACTGATTAAGGTGCTTTTAAAGTTGCTAAAGGAATCTTATAAGAAAAAGACTAAATATCTATGTAAGATCTTGCCAGAATACTCGATTGTAAAGAAGAAGACGACAAAACCTTCGACCCGAGCTGGTTCAAGGACATTTTATTTAAATTAAAATAAAAGATGATTCACATGGACAACCCAAACGAGCTAAAAAATTCCTTCGAGAACTATGATGAGCACAACGAAGGAATACTAGACACTGCAAACTTCAAAACATGCCTTATGAGGAGCTAACTAAGACTTTCTGTCAAAGAAATAAACAGAATAGTGAGATATTTACCCAAAGTAAACTAGAACAACGTCGACTACTATCATTTCCTAAAGCTCGTAAAAAGGGTTGACATCTCCGCTTCTGCCCCTGACTTTGTTTCTGATACAAACGAGTTCGCCTAAAAGCTAGGAAAGTATATTTAAGATAAAAAATTTACAATCCCCTCTTTTCTGAAGACCATAAAAAGATCTTTCGAAGACTCACATGATGTCAGTTTAGTTTAAGCATCGTAGTTTCTCCACTAAAATATATTCAAAGGAAATTCCAAAGCATAAATTGAATTTTATGTAAATGAACTAGACCTAGACTGCGACGGTTTCATAAAGGAAAACGACATAGAGCTTTTTTTAAAAAGATACTATTATTTCGAACAGATTGAATTCGCCTAATCTTCCTAAACTCGCCAATACTTACAAAAAACACTTGATTTTTACGGCGAAAACACAACTATGAATACCAAAACATTATTTCCGTTAGAAAATTTAAACGAGAAAAAAGTCGATGACGTAATAAGGGATTTACGGTTTAAATTATAATTAAAAAATATGAATTATTATGAACTTTTTAATCTATTAGATTCCGATATGGACGGTTTTATTACCATAAACGAGTTTTCGAAAAACATAGATTAAATAATAAAGCTTTCCTAAGCTATAAAAGACGGTTTTTTTTCCTATATGGATAAACTGTCTATTGGAATGGTTGATTTGAACTCTTTTTTGAAAATAATGCAAAAATCCCTCATCACAAAAGACCAGTAAATAAAAGAAGACTCATTTGACTGGGAAACGAAAATGCTCTAAGAAATAAGAAACTGGTTTTAAAAATCAGGTTTAACAATAGAGGACTCTTTCCGTGTTTTAGATAGGAAATTTGAAGGCAAAATTACAATTGAGGATTTGGAAGTCTTCCTGAAAGAATGCATGAAGATAAAAAATGAAGACTTAACTCAAGGAATCCTAAATAGGCTTTTTAAACTAATGGACTAGTTTAAAAACGGCAGAATAACTCTAATGGATTGGAAAAGGTTCCTTTTGGAAGATTTTAAACACGGCATGAATTAGAGTGTTATGGGTCATAAAAAAATTGACAACTTTTCAAGTTTCGATTGGAAGTTAAATGCTAAATAATAACTAGGTTTAGTTCTTACTAGAAGGTTTAGAAACTTAGTTTAGAGTTTTGATAGTATTAGTGGATATAAAAAGCATATGATATATTCCTAGTTGATGAAATGGATCCAAGAAACAGATGCTTTAAGAGGATTTGATCTTTCAGATAGACTTTCTTAGGAACTTTTTGCCGATTTAGATCCTCATAAGAAGGGTTTTTTGACTTTTAGTGATTGGTAGAGTACTTTTGGAGGATATAATTGGAATTTTTAGATGTAAGAAGAATTAAGGGAATATATTAAGACTAATTTTGAGAGTAGTGAGAAGGCTTATGAGTTTTTTTTGTAAGGCAAAAAATAGCTTTTCTATTCCAATTTCGTATAAGCAGTAAATTATATAATGCCTAAAAGATTCGTAGAATCTGATTTAAAAGATATGTGGAATATCCTTTTAAAACAAGAAGAAATTTAATAAAATGTTTCTTTTGAAACTTTTCATAAAGTCTTTACTTTATAAAGGAAATAATTATTTGAAAAATCATCAAAATACAATAGAAGACCATAAACAGTAGGTTTTTTAATGAATAAAACTCAAAAAAATTGTGAAAACGAAATAGAAGAAGACGTGATTTTCGAAGAAAGACTACTCGAAAAAATACGCAGATTATTAAGACCAACGATAAAAAATATATAGGAAACTCTTTAAAAATTAGATATTAATAATACTGGAATTTGTACAAATTTAGAATTTAGAAATATTATAAAAAGTCTTGAACTAGGTTTAAATATGACCGAAATAGATCTTTTATTAAATTTATGTTAAATAGACGGGACAGTTAATATATAGAAAGTAATAGAATTAATAAAACCTTAATAAATGGATAAAAAAATCGTATAAAGATCAACAACAAGATTAAGAAATATTACAAATTAAGTCTATTCATATTTCCTTTCGCCAAAAGATGCTTTTAGAATAGTAAAAATTATATATATATATATATATATATATATATATATATATATATATATATATATATATTTTTTTATTTATATTTATTTAAAATTATATTATATTTTTATATCAATATATTTTTTTTTTTTATTTTAAATTAAATAGTTTGATTAAGATCATTTAGGTTATTTAAATTTTGATTAATTTTAAAATTTTATAAGCAAAGTATCATAATATTCCTAGACTGAAATGCCTCCATTTTCTATTATTAAAGATATGTTTGAATATATTGATAAGAAAAGGGATGGTGTCCTCGATTTGACTGAATGGATGGACGTTTTTAGTAAATTTGAATATGTATCTTAAGCTTCAATATATAATTTTCCTTTATAGTAAGCGAATATTTATAATACTAATATGCGTCCGAATACTTAATAGAATATTATGAAATAAAAGTCAAAAAGATTGGAAGTTAAAGACTCTTAATATAATAAAAGTTTAATTTTAGTCAGGAATAAACATGAAGATTTCTTTGATCAGGTATAAAGATAGCCTTTACCACAACCGATTTAAAATAATAAAGAAAATATAATTCTTGGAGATTGGGAAAAGTCTAAATAATTCGATAAAATACTCATCTCAATAGGTAAAAATAGAAAATTTTTAATGGATATGTTCAGTTCTTTGTACTAAAGAAACATTCCTGTAACTTATGATATTGCGAAATAAATTATTGGGTAAATGTTGTAAAGTAGTGGATAGAAGGTGAAAGAGGAAGGATGGCCGATTTTACTTAAATTTGCAGAAAAAAATGGAATTATTGATTATAGATTTTTACTAGAAGTATATAAAGATAGAATTTAAAAAATTGATGGACACCCAATAAAATTATAAAAAAATTGATATTTATTTTATTATATATACAATATTATGTATATATAAAAATCTTATATATAAGTATACACATATATATATATAAATATATTGATATATACATATATTTATATAAATATATATATTAATATATAATAAAATATATTATTTATATATATAACTTTATATATATAATTTTAATTATATATTTATATATATATATGTATGTATGTATAAATTTTACTTTTTCTTTTTATTTAAAAATAAAATATACTGTTCCAATTTATAAAATACTATTTAATTTAATATAAAAACATTAACATAAAATACTTTTTATTTTATTTTATTTTTATATTTAAATTTATATATTATTTAAATTACATATCTTTTTATAATTATGATGTTTTCTTCATATAATAGTATATTTTTAATCTTCTTCTTGTTAAAAACGTTAGCAAAACAAATATTTTATTATCTCAAACAATTTAGTATATAAATATTTTATAATTCCATTTTATCCAATAAAAAGTAAAAGCAAAATAATCTATATTAAAAACTAAATTATTAATTTTATCAATATTTTACTTAAAAAGTTTAAAAAATGAATATAAAAAATTGATTTTTATGGATTATACAAAAATATAAAGTAATAAAAATGCTTAGCAAATATATAATTGTAAATAACTCTTAATTTTTTTCTTTAATTCTTTTTATAAATTATTAATACCCTCTTAAGATAATTATACTTAAAAATATTATAAAACTACCAATACTAAAACAAAAAGAAAATTGTTAAGGGAAAAATAATTAATGGAATGCTAAAAATATTAAGCAACATCCTATAAAAAAAAATACTATAAAAACTAAGCAATTTTTTACTTTAATATCATTTACATTTTATCCTTAATTTATTTATATATATTAATAAATTATATATAATATATTTTTGTTTAGATTATATTTTAACAATATTTATTATTTTACTATAATTTTTATAATCTTTAAATATTTTAAACATTCTATTTTTATTATTATTCTTTATATTTTGTTTTAAGCTTTTATATTAATTTAAATTTATGGTATCTATATCTTATTATATTAAATCTATTTATTCTTCAAATAAAATATATTAATCCATTTTTTTTTAAAAATAAAAATATAAAAATTAATATTATATTTTTTAAAATCAAATTATATATATTTTTTTTTTTATTATTTTTTTTTGTTTTATAATTAAATATAAATAATATAATTTCAATTGTATAAGCTTTCATAATACTTTCTAAGTTAATTCATAAATCCTAAATATTATATAATTTTTATATATTTATTAATTAAAAAAAAACCTATATTTGGCTAAACTATTTCTCTTTTTGTTCTTATATAATCTAAAGCTTCTAAAACAGTCATTTTTTCATATTTAATTAAATAACTATTTTAATTAATATTTAATATAAAAATATAAATATTTTAAATAACGCTATAACAATTGTCGGAGATCTAGATTTTCCTTAAAAACTATAAAAAAATAAAAAGTTAATCTAAAATAATTTATATAAAAAACCAATGAACTAATATGTTTTTTCCTTAAATTAAAGCATCTCGTATAAATTCATTTGTTTCTTCAAAATATTAAGATATGTTTTAATCTACTTTATCATTTATAGCTATATGCTTATATATGCATATATCTTCAAATGGTTTTTTCATTTGATCTACAAGATTTAAAATATACTTTATATTCAAATTTACTATTGTTTCTCTGATTAAAGCACATCCAACACTACCTAAATATAAGTTTTATAATATTAAAGCAGGTTGATTGTCAGTTATTTACATTTTGCAAGCCACTAAAGACCTAAGTTAAAATTTTAATTTTTATTTTGTATTTTAATCTTTTTTCTTTTAATTTTCAAAAAAAATCAAAAAGTTAATAATATTTTATTTTTTTAAAAAAACTTCTTCAATATATTCTTAATTATTATCATTACTCGCCATTTAATATTAACCTTTTAAAGTTTATTAGAAAATTATTTGTTATTTGAAATTAATATAATAAAGAATATAATTAGTATATAATTTATATATATATATATATATAATATATATATATATATATATATATAATTTATATTTATTTATATATATATAAATTTTTATAAAACACTAAATTTTTTTAAAAATATATAATAAAAATTGTAATATGTATTTATTATAATTGAATAATATAAAAATTTCATTTTTTTTTATCCAAACAATGTTCACTTATCATGGTGCTTATGTTTTTATTTTATTATATAAATTCTTCATCAAAAACTTTAATTTAATCATTTTATTTAAAAAATTAACTTTAATTAATATTATTCAAATTATTATTTAGTATAGGTAAAAATCCAGAAGATTCATGATTAAAATTAATTTACAAACTTTAGTTATCACCACTCAAAGAAAAATTGCTTTTTAATTTTTAACTTTAGAATAAATCTTAAAAATCATTTTTTTTATGTAAAGATTAATTAAATAAACCATTTTTAAAAATATCAGAATATAATTATTATTAAATTTATTAAAGTTATTATTATTGTTATTATTAATAAGATTACTATTATTAATGTTATTATTTTTATTATTAATATTATTATTATTATTATTATTATTATTAATATTATTATTATAATTATTAATTATCATATTGTTACATATATAAAAATTATTTTATATTTTCTAATTTTTATTAATATATATTTTCATAATCTTAATTTTTTGTATTTATTTATAAATTTTTTTTTAAATTTTTATTATTATTTTCTTTGCTTTATTCCTTTTTTATTTCTTTAGATGATTTTTCTTTGACAAATTTTCTCAGTATTCCTATTTTTTCATTTTTATATTTTTCGAAATCAAAATCATATAACTTTGCTTTTTTTATTTATAAAAAATAATCGTCTAATGTTTTTCTAGAAATGCCAACTACACTCGCAGCTGCATCTAAATTATATTTAATTTTAATTCCTTTTTTATTAATCTATCCATCATCATGTAAATTTCTCCATTAATCAACTTTTTCTACAGCTTCTCTTATTAATCTTTCTTTAGTTCTACTACTTTAATTTTGTTTTTATTTTTTATTGTTAATTTGGCATAATACTTATATGTTGGGTATATTTATTAGTTTTATTTTATTTTTTTCCTTATATATTAAATTTTTGACTTAATTTTTATTTTCAACTTAATTTTCACAATATTAAATTGTATCATCTTTATTATTTTCAACTGAATTTATTATACTCATTTACTACTACTATTAATAATTATATTCCTGTGTATATTTTATTTTAATTATCTAATTTTTTATATAGTCTTTTAAAGAAAGTAACTTTTTTTCTTAAAAAGGGTACTTTCCTTAATAATAATATATGTTATCTTTTTTTTCAATATATACATGGCTATTTTATATTTTAAAGTTTTTTTCACGTATTTTATTTAAAAATTCATTTAAATCAAAATTATCTTCTTTTAGTTTTTAGATTTTTAAATTTTCAAATGCATATTTTATACCGTTTACTTCGTTGTCCAAAATCAATTAGATGTTCATAATATAATTTTCGTTTTACTGAATATTTGTATAACATTTATTTTTTATATTTTGACTAAATTCATTATTTTTAAAATTTTATTAATAGTTTATCATTTATTTTAAAATAGTCTATATATATATTATCTTAGTTACAATATTATTTAATTTATATAATATATTTTTATTATTTTTTTTTTTTTTATTTTTTTATTTTAGATATAATTTTATATTTACTACAACTATAAAAGAAAGATAATAAACAATCGAAAATATAAAATTAATATTAAATATAAGGTACTAAATTTAATTTTAAAATTCAATTATTAAAAAAATAATTACATTATTATAATAATAAAATAATTTTTGGATTAAGATATTATAATTATTTATTTTTAAAAAGAATAGAAAATAATTTATTTATATAAAATAATTAAATATATTATAAATATATGATATATGATTTATGATATATGATATATGATATATGATATATGATATATGATATATGATATATGATATATGATATATGATATATGATATATGATATATGATATATGATATATGATATATGATATATGATATATGATATATGATATATGATATATGATATATGATATATTATATATGATATATGATATATTATATATGATATATGATATATAAATAGATATAGATATATGTATATATATTTTTATTTTTTATTTACCTGTAATTAAAAATAATTAATTATATTATTTTATAATTTAAAATTACATATAATATTTTATCTAATTTAAAATTTTATCAAAATTAAAAGCTAAATTTTTAACCATCTTAATGAAGGAAATATAGTTTTCTTTAATTTTAAACTAAATATTTAAATAATAAAAAAATATAAAAAATATATATAATACATGTTTTGATAAAAAACTATTGAATAGACTATTTAGAAATTTATATTTTACTAAACATAATTTTTTCATTTTTCAACTATTTAGATTTGCATTCGAAAATATCAAAATAATATAAAAAACCCATAATTTGTACTTAAATACTTATAAAAATATATTTTAAAAAAAGTTAAATATAATAAATATTATTACTATATAACTTGTAAGATTAGATAAAAAGCAAATATCTGTTATTTTTTCATTTTTAAATAATATTTAATTTAAATCTTATTCTAAATATTTATTTCCATTTAATCTTTTTAGTATAAAATATGTATATTAGCAATTTTTCTTTATTAAAAATATTAATTACGTAAATAAATATAGTTTTTTGATTGAAGTAATAATTAAAATAAATCCTTATTAATGAATATCTAAAAACTAAGGAATTTCTTAATCTTATAAATCTCCAAGTGTAAATGAACTTAAAAATGTAAAACTATTTAATTAATTTATAATTCCAATTCCTTTTTTTTTTTTTATTATTATTAAAAAAAATCTATTTTTTTTACCATCACAATCTACAGAAACATATATAGAAAGAATTTTATCAGCCTTAATTAATTAAATTTCATTATGATGACCATAAATCATTTTTATTTATTGAATTTCTAAATCATATTCTGGATTTAAATAGTTCTTTTTTAATTTTCCTTCATAAATTGATATTCTAAAATCTTTAGATCCACAAATTATATATTTATCACATATTTCAATACAAGTAACTTTTTTTATTTAATAAATATAAATAATATTTTAAATATTTATTTTTTTTTAAAAAAAAAAAAAACCTGTTTTTTTATGTAATGTATTGTAGGATTTTTCATATTTTTCATCTTTTATTTTTTTTATCAGAATTGATTTATCCCCATGACAAATAGATAATATAAACGATTCATAAATTTTAATTAAATTTTTGGAATTAATATATGAAGACTTAAAAATTTATACATAATATATATGCATATAAAATATTTTTTTTGATACTTTAGGAATAACATTAAAATATTATTTTCTATCTAAATCATTTTATTTAATATTATTTTCATATTTATGAATAAACAAATTATATTTATTATTTTCTTATTGAATTAAAAAGAAATCTATTTTAATATTAATTATATAATAAAAAAATATATAAAAATTAATTTTAACATTTTTAATCATAAACAATGAAATCTATTCTTTATAAAATAAAAAAATTCTAAATTTTTTAAATATCAATATTATATTCATTAATCTAAGGCATATCGAAATTTTATAAATCTCTTCCTTAACATTCATTATCGAAAAGTCTATAAGGGATTTATCCAAAATATAATACTTTTGATTTTTCAGCAATTTTTTATTATTCATTTAAATCTTTTAAATTAAAATTTTCAGAATAAGATGAAGGATGAAATAAATTCTGATTTTTTGTTGTTTTTTTTTTTTTTAATAAATAAAAAGAAAAAAACAAAACAAAATAACTAACCTCATATTATAAAGCGTTATTTCCAAAAGATTTAAATCCGAATATTAAATCTACCCATAAATGTAAATTTTATGAAACATATTAAGATTCTAAAGCTTATCTCATTCTAAAAACAAATTCCTTATGATATATATATATTTATATTAATAAATAAAAAAAATATTACTTCAGGACTATTTGTAGACTTTTAAATCCATTAAGGCAATATAACTTTATCAACATCAGTATTATCTTATTTTTTTCCTAAATACAATTGATTACTTAAAAATAACAAAAAATTAAAGAAGAGAAAAAATAATATATTTATTTTACACATTATATAAAAAATCAGGTAGATAATAAAATTCAGGAAGTAATTCTTTAACATCAGCAGTATTATTTAATCCTGATTTCCATTATTCTTTAACAGAGTGAAATAATCTATCCGCATAATCAAACTAAAATAAAAGAAAATAAATATATATTATATAAAAAATTAACTTTATTTTCTTATTATTAAAAATGAAGGCCAGCGAAAGGTTCCATTCTCATTAAAAATGTAAGAACTATCGTTGCATTTGAATAATGTGTGCCGTACTTTTGAATAAAAATAGTAAAAATGTATAAATGTAAATTAAAATTAATATTAAAATAAATATATATATATAAAAATAAAATATATATATATATATATATATATATATACATATATTTAATTATATATTAATATATATAAATATTGATCATATAATTATTATATATATGTAATTTTATTTAATAATTATATATAAATATATATATATATATTTTTAATACTTATATAATTATTACCATAAAATATGTATTTTTATCATCTGGATCAGATCCTTTAAATCTTTACATATAATTTTTTTCAAATCTTTCTCTATTTAATGCACCAATAGGTGTTCCTAATTATCTATAATTTCTATTATCATCTAAATTTAATACAGACTTAATTTATTATTTTAAATAAAATATTGTTTATTTTTTTATATATATTACAGATTCATAATCTTATAATACCCAAGGAAATATAGGATATTAGCTTAAATCATTAGTAGATCTACCACTATAACTATTTAATTGCATTAAAAATTCAAAATTAGTAATTTTTCCTTTTCTCCAATCATCTAAAACTGTACTTTTTAAAAATTCTTTTTTTCTATTAACTATTATATTTATATCATTTTTAACCTTTGAAAATAATATATTATAAATTTAATATTATTCTTTTTTACTATTCTTAAATTTTCAAATATGTCATTTCTATTTTTTTTCTCATAAGCATTAAAAAAATAAACTTTATTATAATTTGTGAATATTTCAAAAGCTATTTCCTAAAATAAATATCTTCTGGACATTATTAACTTTATTTTATTAATATTTATTATCTTTTTTTTGTTTTCTTAAATAAATTATTATCTTAAACTTCCAAATTCGTGTTATGTTGTTGGTTCTTTACTACTTTGAAATTTTATAATAGTTGTTTATTGATTTGTTTGTTCTTTTATAATTACGAATAAATATTAAGATATATACATTTTTTATTTTTATAATTATTATACATATCATTAATATTCCACAAATAACTCCTGTTTATGTTATATACTCAACTTCGTATTATATACATCTTATTTTAGAATCTTGAATAAAGTTTAATTTTTTAATTTCCTATTTTTGTTTTTTATAAAATAATATAAATTTATCCATATATATTTTATATACACTTAATTATTTTTAAATATCTATTTTTTATTTTTATTCTTATAATTTTTCAATAGAATCATTCTTGTTTTATTTTTATATAATAAAATTTATGATTTAAATATATTTTACTTTTTTAATTATATCTAATTATAATTCTGGATGATCTTTTAGATTTTTTTTATATTTCGGATTAGTAAAAAATAATTTATCATGCCATTTTTTATCTCTTTTTAAAAAAAACTTTCTTCTTAAATTATCCTCAATCTAGAAATAAGAATATAAAAAACATAAAATAAAAAAATATATTACTTTATTAATTTTCCAATTCTTTTATTCTTTTTAATTTTAATTAAACCATATTCCTCTTTCAATAATTAATTATTTCCCTTTAAAAATTATAATAAAAATATATAAAATAATTTAATATATAATTATATTTAATTGTATAAATAATATATTTTTTATTAATATTTATTCATATATATACAAAAATATATTTATTTATAATATATAATATACATTTTTATTTTTTTATAAATATATTTAATTTAAGTGTAAATACTTTTTTATTTCCATATTTTTATAGCTTTATTATAAAGTTAATACTCTTATTATTCTTAGATTTCAAAAGTTGACTAACATTTAAATTTATATTTATTTATATAATGATTATAGTTTAATTAGTCTTAATTTTGTTAAGAATCAAAAAACAAGTTTATTTTTTATTATTTAGCTTCCATATACATATTTTATTGATACAAATATTAAAATAAACCTATATTTTGTACAAACTTTATATATTAACCTACATAGCAATTAATACATTAGAGAACAAACTATTAAAAGAAATTTTTATTTTCATTTAAAAAAATTATTATTTCTTCCGTTTATTTCAAACTAGTTAATTCCAAAAGCTTTTAGCTTAATAAATCAATATTATATTATTCATTTATTTTTATTTCTCTTTTAAATTTTAAATTTTCCAAAAAATATTCCAAATTGGTATAAATATTTTAATTTTTTTCATAAAAAAAGTCATTTACTTCATAATAATTTATTATATTTTACCATTAAATGACTATTTATTTATTTAAAATTTAAGAAATTTCATTAACTATATTTGTTTGGATTTCTAAATTAATTTCATTGTTATAAAATTCTTAAATTAAAAAATAAAAAAAATAATCTAAACTAAATTCTTATAATAAATCTATCTATTCGTTATTCTCATATTATATTAAAGGTTAATATTATATATTATTATTTACTACAGTTTATTCTTAATTTAATTGAGATTTTTAAAATGTAATTTCTAAAAGAACGATTAAACAACTTATTTTAATAAAAAAAAAAAAACATTTATAATTAAATGCATATAAATAAAATACCTTTTTTTTACATCATTATTTGTAGAAAACTTAAATAGTTACATTAAAATAGATATTATACTTCTATATATACCTCCATTAACTTTATTTACTATATTATTATTAGTAATTTGTTATAAGTATTTTTAAAGGCTTTCTAATTAATAATTTTACATATTACATTTATAAATTTCAGGCTTCGAACATAATTATAAATAAGTTAAATTTTTTAATTCGAAAAATTCTTAGAAAAAAATAAATAATATTATATTTGTTTAAATTTATAATTATATATTTTTTTACTTACGGAAATATAACTAAATAATTTTATTTATCATAAATTAATTAGATTCTATTAATAAAGGATTATTAATAATTAGGTTTTCTATATAAAATATGAAATTAATTAAATTATTTTAATTTAATTCATTTAAAATAATAACATTTTAATTAATTTATATTAAAAGTAATTATAAATTATTAATAATTTAAGAAAAATATTAAGTAATTTTATTCGAAATCAAAAATTATAACTAAATTAAATTAAATTAAAATAAAATAAAATTAAATAAATACCATTTAAATTCCTTAATTTTATTTTAATATAAGAAAAATAATTAAAGTATCTAAAATATCTTATTTATATTTTTAAAGAATTAAATTTTATTATTTATCTTAAGATTCTAAATCAAAAATAAACTGAATAGAGAAACAAAGTTTATTACATTTTTCAAATTTATTTAATATAAATAACTATACTTTATTATAAAAATTATTAAAAAATATAATTTTATTACTTCATTATTGATATCTTTAATATTTAATTTAAAGAATATTTTCTTAATATCATAAACAATTAATATTTATTATTAAATTGATTAAATATTTTATATTCTTTTTAATAATAAATACGCAATTTACTATTCTATTCCATAATTTTCTGCTAAAGATTTATTTAAATATTCTATAAGAATAGCATTCGTCTCATTTTCAATATTTTCAGGTAAGATATCATCTAAACTTACACATTTTTATTAAAGAGTTTCATGTTTATATACTTTAATAAATAATTAAAATAAAATTTGTATTAAAAAAGATATATATTCATCGCTTAATTTATTAATTTTATTAAAAATAATCAAAGATTTTAAAGTCTCTTCTAAATTTTCAACCTAACCTAAAATTTCTTTATCGAAATCTTACAAAAAGACAAAAAGTAAAATTCTTAAAAAATCCATTTAAAGTTATTCTTCTGCAAAGCAAATATTTTAAATTAATAAGTCTAAAAGGAAGCTGACTTCACTTTAATTTTAATCTAATAAAAAAATGATATACATTATAATATATATTATATATAGTAACTTAAAGATTCACTATATATATATTTAATAATTTTTAAATATAGTTATTTTATGTCATTTATTTCATCATTTTTTATAATCTTGAAATTATTTTAAATTCCTTAAAGTAAAATTACTATTCCTTTTTAATTTACAATTTATTAAATCAAATTTTTCTATTATTAAAGTAATCCTAATATATAATAAAGTAGTCTTTTTTATATTATAAATTCACAGCCATACCATATAGAAAAACTCATAAAAAATTCTTAAAGAAAAGTATATCTTATCTAATAAAGTAAATCTTAATTCAAATCTACCCATTCATTATTTTATAAATCATTATCATTATAAGGAAATGATAATTCCATAAAACTAATTAAACTTTCCAATAATTCTAAACTACATCCCTTTTATGATTATTATATAAAATATATTAATTATATATATATATATTTTATTAAACATTGTTTTCTTTTATAATAGCTTTTATTATTATTTTCAATATCTAAATACCCTTGGAACCGTTTTAATACTAATCAAAAAACATAATAATTTCATGATCTTATTATACAAAAGTACTTATTAATTATAAAGAAAAAGAAGCTAAATATAATTTTTAATTTTTATTAAGCATATTATTTTCGACAACTAAATCAAGAATAAATCTAAAAAAAAAGTATATATATAAAAAAAATAATAAGAATATATATATATATATAATTATATATATATATAATATATATATATATATATATATATATATATATATATATATATATAATTAATATATATATTTACTTACATAAATAATAATAAAAAATTTATATATATATTAATATTTTTTTTTACATAAATATTTCTATGTTTCCAATTTATAACAGAACATCAGAAAATCCTGTAAATTCAAAATAATTTACATTATTAAAATTTATAATATATTAAAATTGTGTTTTATTAAAAATATCATCATCTTTCCAAAAATTTTAAACTAAATTTATAATTTGAAATCTTGATTTTTAATAAAATAAGCAAAAAGGATACTCTAAAGTTGCGTTTTCTTCCATATTATTTGCTATTATAGTTTATTCGTTTTTATTTTAAATTGTATTTTTTATATTATTTAAAGTTATTATTATCTTTATTATTTTATAAAAATAATATAATTATATATATATATATAATATTACTTTATCCCTATACTAAGTAAATATTTTTTTGAAATATTAACTAACTTTATTACATGATTCTTATTAAATATTGACTTTTTCTCTAAAAACAATAAATTATCCAATAAATCCGCAATAAAATTATTCTTTTATTTAAATTTAATCATTTTTTGAAACTCCTAAATCTGATCCTAGACATAAACATCTTATTACTCTGAAATTTTCTAATATTTTTGTAAATTTAACATTATCAATTCTTTACATTTACTTATTTATTTATTTATTTTTTTAAAAAAATACTATTATATAAATAAAATTATATATACTTTTTTTTCTTTTCCATCTATTAAAACTTAAAAACAGTAAGAACCTACTTTTATAGAATTGTCATAATTAATTTATAATGTATGCCATTTGTGACATTCTTTTAGATTTTAATATTCAAAGAAAATTTTATAATCATTATTTTAATCATTAATTTAAATACATAAAAGAGCATCAGGATTATTCTTGTATTTATTTTTTAATGAAAAAAAAAAAAAATGAAAAGAAAAATTACATTATGAATATGAATAAAAACATTAATTTTTTAAAGTTTATTTGATATAATAGAAATTAAACATTATCTAAAATTATATTATTTTTATACATAATTTACAATTAACTATTTCTAAATTTTTTATTTTAAAACAAAAGAATCTGCATATCCGTATAAATTCTCTAATTTTAATGAAAATAATAAGGAAAAGCCTGTATCTGTAAATGGTAAACTCTAATTCAAAACCATGTAAGAGTTAATTCCTTTAAAATAATAATATTTATTTATTATATTATATCCGTTCTATTCTTCTATCATATCTTTAAGAATTTTCATTGTATTATCTAACATATTAAAATAATATTTTTATTAACAAATAACTATTTATTATGTTAAAGATTTTATATGTTAAACACTAACATTTATCTATTTTTTATAAAAATAATTTACATATTTTTTTTTTGTTGTATTTATATTATTTATATTTTAACTTAAAATATTCTTTGGATTATACTTATTAAAATTAGTTTATTATCTTGATTATTTTCTATAGAAAAAAGAGAAACTATACTTTTAAATACTTTAGGCTAATAAAATATATATATAACAAAAAATATAAAATTAAAGTGTATATATATATATATATATATTATTAACTTAAGAAAAACATATTAAATTTTAAATATTGTAAATAATTAAAGAATAAGCAATCGAAACGAAAAACGATTTTTCTTATTCTTCTTTTAATGTTAATAATTTTTCAAAATATAAATCAAAGTCATTTCTTATATTTATCTTTATTAGTAAAAATGTAAATGATATATATATTAATTATATATATATATATATATATATTTATATTTAATTACTTCAATAAATTAAAGAATGTCTTTATAATTTAAATTAAAATATTAAATTATTTTCTAATTGTTATACATGTGATTCAAAAATATTTATTAATAAATATAAAAATATTGTAATCTATTTTATTTTTTATTTTAATAATATTAATTAAAATTATATACTCAGTCGAAGTTATTAAAATTTAATTTAAATTAAAAGGAGTTAATATATATTCAATTTTATTAATAGATTTTTAAAATAAAGTTCTAATTTTTATCATATTAATTAGAATTTTTTAACGAATTATTTAAATAAAACATTTCTTTTAATAAAATTTAATCTTCTAAATTAGCAATTAAATTACAAAAGACTTCATATATTTTATTCTAAAATTATAAAAAATCAATATTTTCAGTATTAAAAATTATTTAAAATTTATTAATAAATTCGCATTTAGTATTATTAATTTATTTAAATTCTTCTATAGAATTATATATTAAAGTTATATTTTTAGAATTCTAATACATATTATATATAAAAATTGCATAAAAATCCATATTTAAAATCATCAAATTCATTATTTTAAATACTTATATATTATATAACTATATATTAATATAATTATAATATAATAAACTTTTTGATTGAATTGAAGTTTTTATTATTTTCATCTTCTAATAATTAAACGATTGCATTTTAAATATTTTATCTTATATCTTTATTTTCTTAAAACTATTATAAACTAGTTTAAAATATTTAAAATAGAAAATCTTTATTTTAATCAGAAAAAGATAAATTAAATAACATTTTTAAAAACTTTTTAATTTTTTTTTTTTTTAAAAAATAATATATATAAAAAAAAAAATACATTTGGATAACTAAAAACATAAGTACTTTTTTATTATAAAGTTTATTAAAATATTTATAAAATCTGAATTTTTGTACTATTATTTAAACTTTAATATATTTAAATATAAAAGCATAATATTTTATTTATTATATTAATGTCTTTATTAATTTCTATTTAAGAAATATAAATAGCAAAATCATTTATTTCATATTTATTTAAAATAACTTTTAAATAAATAAATTCATCATGTTATTCTTCTGTCGTACAAACAAAAACTAAACTCATTTACTAATTCGAAAAAAGAAGATCTTTTAATTATTTTATTAAATTATTTAAAAAAACAGGCTTTTCTTAATTATCATAAAGTTAAACAAACTAAAGAAATGTTTTCAAAATATCAATTTATTCGTATTAGTTTAATTATATGAAGTTTTTAAATAATAATATTTTTAAATATTCTTCTAATTAATAAAGAACTTTACAATTTTCAACTTTTTATTACTATATATATATATATATATAAATATATATTTATATATATATAAATATTATAATAAATAAATCAATTAAATTACATAAATAAAAGCATAAATTATTATTAAAGATATTTCTATGTTATTAATATCTTCGAAAATTTAATTATATTAAATAATTTGGTCTTAAAAGTTTTAATTTATGTTATTTTTTAAAAAATTAATTTAAAAAAAAAGCGCATGTTAAAACTAATAATAAAAAATAAACCTATGTTAATTTAAAACAACAAAATTTTAAGTAAAAACATCATTTATGATATTAAAAAGCAATTAATCAAGTTATTAAGTAAAAAGAATATAAACTAATAAAAAATAAACTTATTTAGAAAAATCATCAAAATAATGATCAAAAGAATTAAAATATTATAATAATTATATATATTTTTATTTGTTTTGATTTTTATTTTTTATATCATTAGCCATAAAAATTTCGAATAAAATCATTAAAATATCTATTGTATATTTATCATTATCCATAAATTTAATATCTTCGCATATTTAAAACATTGTATCTATTTATTTATTTTTACAATCTTAATCTTGGAAATCAACTTATCGCAGAAATTATAAAAATAAATTTAATGCAAAATAACTTTTTTAATTCGATTTTTTGAATTATTCTAAGGCATTATCAAAGGCTATTTTTTTTAAAAAAAATAATATATATATATATATATATATATTTATATATATATTTTAAACGATATTTATTCAAAATTTACTATTTTATTCAAGCATTTATAAATGTTAATACTTTAGGGATAAATCTTATTATTTTAATCATAGTTTTACGTAATTTAGTGTATTTCTTATTTTTTATCAAGGAATAACTTTAAATTTTAAAACATTTATTTATATTAAAAAAAAAATTAGTAAAATTAATTATATTAATATATTTATTTTTAAAATATATTAATTAATAAATATATATTAAAAATTAAATATGTATAATTCTAATATAATATTTAATATATTAATATATAATCATAATATAGCATTTTTTTTTCATTTTTCTCTTTTTAAATAAATATCTTTTTTTATTAAATTATTTTTTTTTAAATAAAAAAATCATTAAATTATATTATTTTTTATAAATAAAAATTTTATTGACATAATAAATTTAATTTTATAATATATAAAATAATATATAATAATCATTTATTATAACTTAAATTATATATTTAATTTTATTACACATCATATATTTTTTTTAATATAAGTTGACTATTTTGAATATTAAATATAATAATATTTAAATAAATTTTAGAAATTATAATATTATATTCGCTTATTAAGAGTAATTTAGTTATTTAGAATTCAAAAAAATATATGGTTTATCGGGCAAAATTTTAATAAAATATTATTAATTTTATTATAAAATAAGAGCTTATATAAAAAAATCATTTTTATATAAATAATATAATTTTTATAATAAAATAAAATTGGAATAATGGTTATTCATTTATCATAATTAAAACGAAACTAATATAATATTATTAGTAATAAAATAGATGTTTTTTATCTATATTTTTTTTTTTTTGAACAAAAGTTAATAATTTTTAGTAAAAAAAATAATAGTTTTATTTGATTTTTAAATTATTTAATCTTTCTTTCGATATAAAACGAATATTCTGTAAATTACTTTTTTTTTATATATAGTTTTCAACAACTAAAAAAACAAATTATATAATTAATTTACAAAAAAATAAAAAATATAATATAAATATTATTATTATATTTTTAAAGATTTTAATTAATAATATTAATTTTTTTATATTTTATTATTTATTATTTATGTTAATTTGATTTTTTTTTATTTTAAACAAAAATTTAAAATATGATTATTAATTCTTATTTTTTTTTGAATATTTTTTTTTTTTTAAAAAAAAAAAAAAAACTTTAATTTAAACAAAAATAGAAAAATATGAATTAATATTCAAATAAAGTAAATTTTTGTTTTTTATGTAAAAATAAAATTAATAAAGTATAGAAAAAGCATCGAAAGAATTCTTTAAAACTAATAAAATACAAGCATAAATTAAAATACGCCTTAAAATACATCAACTTTAATTGAAAAGAAAACATATATATCATCCGGTGGATAAAATCTAAAATAAATATTTTAAGGCGTAATAAGCAATTATTCAAGTACTTTGAGCAATGAAGAGAAAAAAAATATTAATATTATAGAAAGTACAAGGCCTTTTTCAGAAAAAAATATAAACAAAATATTGATATAAGAATAATTAAAACGAATAAAAATTTCAAAAGATTAAATAAATTATCTTTTGTAATAAATAGAAGTAAAAGTTTCTAATTTTGAAGATGATAAATAGGAAATGTATAATAAATTTTAAATTAAACTGAATAATTTATTAAAGGAAAATAAAGAACAATTAAAAAAATAATGTATAGATTGTTAAGAAATTATAAATAATTATCAAAATTATGAAAT
>NW_004086485.1:0-8663 GCF_000220395.1 Ichthyophthirius multifiliis
TTTAATATATATATATATATATATATATATATATATATATATATATATATTTATATTTATATTTAAAATTCATATTTATTTTTTATATTTAATAATGTCTTATTATTTTACTAAATATATCAAATTATGCTCTTATTTTAACTTTAATATAAAATTTTTTATTCTTATTTTTCTAAAAATAAAAAATAATATTTTTATATTTCTTATACATGTTATGAAAAAAAAATATATTACTGATAAATAAACATTAAAAATAAGTGATTATTATCAATATTATTAATATACAAAATTTTTATTACTAAATTACTAATAACTAATTTTTTTAAATAGTTTAGGTCTAAAAGAACATTCTATTATTTCTTTTTCATTAATTTTTTATTTTTCTTAATTTATTTTTTCCATCTTACATTATTTTAATTACATTCCATGCTCATATATTCCTTAATGGCTTTTATAGTTTCTTTTTTATGCTAATTATTGTGAAAAAACATTAATTTCAGGTCTATAACTATTATAATTATATTATTATTTTTTCATATCCCATTTATCTTTTTAATTATTGAAAATCATATCTTTTTGCATAATTGATAATTCCTTTTTTTATTTAAATAAATTTTTGTTTATTATTATTTTTACGAACTTGTATTCTTGCTTTTGCAGATTCATAAAATGATTCGAAATTAAAAGTAAAATTTATTCGTTCCATTTCATTAAAAACAGGAATAAATATTTATAAAATATCTACAGGGATATTATCAAAGCTAATATTATTTGAAGAAATCAATCCATCTTGATCACTATCTAATTAATTAAATAATAGCTCAAGTTTTTTCTTTATAATATTATTAACTATTGATTTAGATTTTTCATTTATTGTTTAATATTATTTATTTTATTTCTATTCTTATTCTTATATTTTCTATTATTTATTTTCTCTTAAACTATATAAATAATCCCATATATGTTTTCCATTCAAATCTCTCTGTAAAAAAACGCAAAGATTATTATCAAATTTTTGTTATATTTAAAAAAAAAAAAATTTAGAATAAATTTATTTTTACTATACTTCGCCAATTTTTTTTCCTGTTTATGGAACAAAACTACTAAATTACTTTAAAGTCTCTTCTTTTTATAAAATCAAGCTATTTTTAATAAAATATATTAATAATTTGAATTCTTTACTCATCAATATTTTCTTTTTTATTATTCTGCTTATTCCATTCTTTGCATGAAATTAAAACTTGAACTTAGTTAATAATTCTTATTAATGCTTGGTTAATAATTAAATTCTTATTATTTTCTAGTTTTATTTAAAAAATATATATTTTTTTTTTAAATACTATTTTTATTCTTATTTTAATTATCTTTTTATTGATTCTTCATAAAGTTCTTCAAAATGATTTTTTTTTATTTCATCTTTTTCTTGATTTTTTAATTAACAAATTAAATCACTCCTTTTATTTTTTTATCTCATTAAATTTTTATATTTAGTCAAATATTTAAAATTACATCATATTTATTTCAGGTTTAAATGTACAATTTTAATCTTTTTTTTCTTCTTTTATAGACCTAAAAAGTTCTATTTTTTGCTTTGTTTTTTATCCCTTTTAAATTAACTCATATTCTCTTGGATAATTACTACCGCTTCTAATTAAATTCTAATTTTAATTGCATAATAGTATTTTGTTAATATAATAATAAAAAAATATTTTTGTTATTATATTACACATATTTTTATAGTTTTTTAACACAAAGTAGGTCTGAATGTAAGGCTTTTGGAAAGTTCCTATTCTTTTAATACTTAATATTCTTTTATTTTATTCTAATGTCTTTAAATTTATTATATTGCTTTTTAATACTAGTTATCCTTAATGATAGTTTTATCTAAACTTTTATTTTAACTTGAGCTTTTTTTAAATTCTTATATATTCGATTATTATTTTTTAATTTGATTTTTCTATGCCTATAATCAAAAATAAAATAAAAATAAAAATGAAAATATATATTTAAATGCAAAAATAAGCGTTTTATCATATCTTAATTATATTATTTATTAAATATAAATTTATTTTTATAATATTAAATTTACATCTTAATAAAGTCTTTCAAAAGCTGTTTATCTTTTATCTTATTATTATTGAATATTATTATATTATTTTTGATTATTTTCTTTTTAGTTATTATCGATTTCATTTTTAGCACTTTTTATCAATTCAAATATTTTATTTTATTTTTTTATGAAAAAAAATAAATAAATTACATTATTTCATATTATATTTAGTTATCATCAATGTAGTTTTATTATAAAATTTAACTATAAACATAATTTTTATTAACTTCAACATTAGATTAAAATTAACTATATTCCTTTTGAAGTTTTTAAATTCGCTTAAAGTTTATTTGCTAAATATTCATTTCTATATTATTTTTCAATATTTAAACGGCTTAATTATTCAAACCATGCATATTGCAAAAATTAATTGCAGCTTCTTCAAAATTTTCATTTTCTTTTATTTATAGTTTCTCATATTATCCGTTTCCTAAATTTATTTTAATTACTAACAATATATTATCTTTTTAATTTTAATTCTATTGTGTCTATTGTTTGCTATTAGAAGTATTTTATTAAGATATCCTTTAATCTTATTAATATTTTAATTTTTTTAAAATAAATTAATTTATTAAAGAAATATTATTATTAATGTTTTATTAATTATTGTTCATTTTTATTTTTAATTATTGAATATTTTAATTTATTTTCTATTATTTTACTTAAATATATTTAATGTAAATTGAAGTTAAAATAATAATTATTTTTAATTATAAAACTCATATTTTAAATAAATAATTATGAAAAATAATAACTTTTATGAAAAAATAAATAATAAAATAAAATATTTTATATAATTAAATAAATGATTTATTTATATTTAAAAAAAAAAATATTTTTTACTATAATCTCCTAAATTATAAAAAATTATTTTATATATATTATTTTCAATTAAGATTATTTTATTATTATTTAGGAAAATAATAATAAATGAAATCAGGTTTTTCAGGTGCTCGTTCAGCAGCAGTAAGTCATAAGTAAATAAAAGGAAAATAAGCTAAGTATATAGGTATTTAATTTTTACATAAATATTTTTTTTTAATATAAAAATAAGTTTATTTATATTAAAAATCTAGTAAACTAAAATGATTTAGAAAAATAACAAGATTTAAAAAACTAAAAATTTATTTAACAATCTTAAGTGCCAGTCGGAGTATGGTCAGTAGGAATTTTAATGATTATTTTAGGATTTTATTTATTAATCAGTTTATCATCAAATTAAAAGAATTCTTAAATTAAGGGTTTTAATCAAGGGTATTATTTATTTTAAAATATCTTATAATCATTATTTTAAAATATTAATATTCAGTTATTGGTGGTAATATTTAATATCTGTTATAATTATAATTTTAGGAATAAGCTTTCTTATTGCAAAGAAAATAGAAATTATAAAATTTAGCAAATAAGTAATATATTAAGAATAAAATAACATATAATAATTTTTATTTATTTTTAAAAGGATAATCTAGTGGAAATTAAATAAAAAAATATATTTTGCTTTAGTAAAATTAATAAAAGGAGTTTAGATACAATATAAAATGTTTTCATTGTTAAACGGGGATTAGATAGTAATTTATATAATTATAAAGATAATAATATTAAATATATATATATATATAAAACATATATTAATATATATATATTTATATATTTTTTTTAAAAAATAATATTAATAATAACTAAAAAAAGATATTATGAATAAAACATTACATTATGTAATTATTATAAATTTTAAAGACGGAGAAAAAAATGTTGAAATTTTGGAAACAAACTCATTAACTAAAACTAAAAAAGGGTTATTTTTTAATATAATTTATACTAATAATTTTAATAATTTATATTTAGTATGAATAAATTGTTGTATATTCAGGATTACATTATGATCCTGCTAATATACATATTATAGATGAAAGTACTAAAAATTGATTAAATATTAATAAAATAAATTTATAAAAATACATATTAGTATTTTTAAGGTCGATTTTATTTAATTTTTTTTGCTAATTAGTATTATAATTTTTTAATAAATCTCACTATTTAATTTTTTTAATTTTAAATTATATTGTTTATTGAATATTATATATACATAATATTAATATATTATTATTATCATTTAAATTATAATTTTTTATATTTATATACATATATTTTTTATTTGTATAAAATTATAAATTTTTATGTTTTTTTTTTTTTATAAATCTAAAAAAATAATAATATATATTAATAAATAATTCATAATGTTTTTTTATAGTTTTCTTTTTTATTAAAAAAATAAATATTAATTATCAATTTTAAAATATTAATTAATGCAAATTGGATTTTTAAATAAAATAAAAAAAAAATACAAAAATTATAATATGAAAGTATAAAATAAATTTATCCTTTCAATATATATAGGGAATAAAATAATATAAAATAATATAATAATTAAATAATAAAAATATTATATATATAAAAATAATTATAATAAAAAAAAATATTTAAATGCATTATGATGATTTAATTTTGCACGAGTTTATTCAATGAGTGTACAAAATGAGCTTTTTAATCCTGAAAAATGCATTTATTATAAAAATAATTAATAAAATAAAAAAATTAAATATTAAAAAATAATATATTATATATTTTGTACAAAATAAAATATTATATTTAAATATTTATAGGAAATAATTAAGTTTAAGTATATAAATACAATAAATATAATATAAAATATGTATTAATTATAATATAATAAAAAAATATATACAAATATATGTAAAAATATATATTCAAAATAAAAACAATATTTATATATATATAAATATATATTTATAAATATATATTTTTAAATATATATATATAAATATATATATATGTATTTTTAAAAATAATTTTAATAAAATATAATATATATATATATTTTGCAAATCATATATTTTGCTATATTATCAATATTTTTTAATTTTATTTATGATATTTTTTCTTTTTTATTTATTTTGAATAAAAAAAAAATATAAAATTATATCTAAATATTTATTTTTTATAAATCTTTATATTTTTTTAAAAAATTTAATTATATAAAAAATTATTATTTTTTTATTTTGATTAATATATAATAAATATATAAATAATACATTTTAAGTTGTTAATGATCTAAATAATAATGATATATTTATTTATTTTTGAATTTTTATTATATTTTAAAAATAAATTAAATTATTTATAATTTTATATCTATTTGGTTATCAATTTGCATAGTTATTTCGTTTATTTATTTATATTTTAAGTTAACAAATTTTTATTTAAAGTTATCTTATATTTAATTTTCCTAAAAAAAACACCTAGTTAAGGTTTATAAGTATTTAAATTTTTTACGTGATAAAATAATTGTTTTTCATAGTTTATTAAGTAATTTATTGGTATAAGGAAATTAATTTTTCAAATAAAAAATAAAAACTATTATTTTAAGAAGTTAATTTTGATTATTATTTATTATATAAATTAATTTTATAGTTTATTCAATTATTTTATATAAAAAATATACTTAATATTATAAGTTTTAAACTGTATTCTTTAAAAAACAATAACTAAGAAACTTTTTAAAATCAATGTATTAAATTTATATTTTGAAAAATCCTAGAATTTTCATAAAAAAGTAAAAAAATTTCTTTATTTTACACATAATAAGGAGATTATTGCCATTTAAAAATTTAAAATAAGGTAGCGCCACAAAAAAATTGAATTAATAATCTTTTTCGCCCTTTTTATAATAATAATAGTAATAATAATAATAATAAAGCTATGTATAAAGCAAACAATATTTCATCAAATAATAATTCTTAATATTTTTCTCATTTAAATTAAAATTATATTGAAATTTTAAACGAAATTAAACAAGAGTTTATTTAGAACAAAATGGAATACTTTTATTAAAAACTTAAGAAAAATGGAATACATTCATTAAAAACTGAAGAAGTGCTTTTGGATAAATCTAAATATCGAAAATTTTAATTTTCAGTGATATTATCGATTCATATTATTTTATTGATTATTAAGTAATATAAGAAGAAAATATGAAATTTTTGAAATACTAATAAAAGGTCAATTAAATAAATAATATCATTAAAAAATGGGACTCTTTAGACATTTAAATTAATAAAAATAATTAATTTGCTTTATATTTTTGTTTTGTTAGTTTTGCTTAATAAATTTATAATTATATTAGTTTTTTTACATTAATTTTTTTTTAAAAAAAATAAATAATAAAACAATGACGAGGAAAACTGATAATTGCCTTTTTTTTTGTTCCAATTGAATTTTTTTAAAAAAAAATTATAAAAAATAAAATTTAGTTAGGATAAAAAATTGAAAAAAAAATGATTAAAAAAGTGAATTATTATTAAATCAATATAGAACTACATGAAAATACTACTAAAAAGCCCATTTATAATATTAAAAACTTACTAAAATAGAAAGAAGTTAAATTGGTATTTTCTTTTCCGTTTATTAGATAAAAAATAAGCAATTTGTATTATTTAAAATTACATTTTCAGATTAAATTTTTTTTATTTTAATTAAAAAAATAATATTTTGCTTTTATTAAAAAATTATATTTATTGATTTAATTCTATTATTTTTTTTGTTTTTTTATTAAAGAAAAAAAAAAAAAATATTTATAAATAAAATTTCATTAAAATTTAAGTTATTTATTTCTAGAAAAATCTATTTGAAATTTTATTTTTCATTTAAAATATAAAAAATGTAGTCTTAGAGAATATAAATTAAAAAAAATCTATTAAATTCTTTTATTTAAAACATATTTAATACTATTTAGTAGAATTTATAATTATAATCAAATAAAATTACATTAAATAAGTAATAAAAATATAAATATTATTTAAAAAAATAAACTAAAATTAAAAAAAATAATAAACATAACAAAAAACTAAAATTAAAAAGTAAAAACTAAAATATATAATGTATTTCAGTAAACAACTTTTTAAATAATTTTCCTCAATTCAATTCTAAAGAAGATCAACCCAAAAATTATAATAATATTATTAAAGATTATCCGACAAAAATGACCATATATTTGACATAAACCTAAATCATTTTGAAATATAAAATTAAAAACTATCTCATATCTAAGAATAAATCTTTGAAGATTCCCAAATAGATATTTTATTAGATATTGAGCCACCTTAATAATAATAAAATGGTTTAGATATTTTAATAGATTCAAGCCCAATAAAATAAAAAAAGGAAGTTTCAGACGAAATAAAGCTGATTAATGATATATTATAATAAAAAGATACAAAAATATATGAAAAGATAAAATGTTTTAAACTAATTCAACATACGTATTAACTTACAGATTTTTCAAAAGCAATAATTAAGTAATTTTTATTAGAAAATAGTCCAAAAAAGTTAAATTTAGATCATTTTTTAGACTATATATATGTGTATAATTATATAATTGGTCCTAAGAATAATTTATAAAGAATTTTGTTGAATACAAAATATGAAAAAACTGAATAAATGACAAAAGCATTATTTCTTATAAATAAATATTGTTAAAAAGAGCATATAAATTAGCTAAGAATCATAAAAAACTCATATGAAGTTTTTATATAAAATTCATAAAACCTATGTATGTAAAAAATAGAAGATTTTTTAGAATAACTATGTATTTTTGTAGAAAATAATTAATTTTATATATTTAATTTTCAATGTTTTTTTGATCATTTGGCCACTTTTAAATAATAAAATATATAAACTTCTATTAAATTACTTTCTTTTGGCTTAAAAATGCATTTAAATAGTATTTATATTAACTAGGTATCAAACTAATGGTATTTTGAAGATTAAATAAATGAAATCTCTAATGATGATTTTTATAAATTAGTAATGTAAATATACAATTTCAGAATAAATAAATTATCTTTAATAGAGTTACTTTCTAAAGAATTTTAAATTAGAATGTAAAAATAATATTATGAAAAAAAGTAGGATTTTCGTAACATTAAATGGATTTTTTAATTTATAATATTGCTACAGAAAAAATACCAACTTTAAATGAAGATTAAATAAAATTCTTAAAAAAAGTTTATTTTTAAACAGTATAAAATCATATGACTAATGTTAATAGTAATGATTTTAAATATTTATATTTTGCTATTTATAATATGGCATGTAATTAAAAGTTTTATGATAAATAAATTCTTGACTTTTTTATTGATAATTTAGTAAGAATTATAAAAAATAATTAAGAAAATATGTTATAATATTATGGTTCTTTATTTCCTTGTTTATTGGCTATATTTTAAATTAATAATTCTTTTATTTGGAATAAACTGATTTCTAATTTTAATACAAGTAATATAAAGATATATAAATATATATATTTATATATTTTTTATAAAATAATTTTAATTATTTTATAAATAGATTAAATTTAATATTCTAAAAACATTTTTCATTCACTTATTGGTTATAGATATTGTTAAGAAAATATAGAAGAATTTAAAAATAATTATAATTTAAAAATGGTTATTTTGGAAATAGAAAATTAACT
>NW_004086484.1:0-3202 GCF_000220395.1 Ichthyophthirius multifiliis
TTTATTTTTAAATTTATATTTTACTTAATATCTTTTCTAAAAAAATAACTTTTCTTTTTTTATAAATTGTTAGTAAAATATTATTATAAATAGAATTAATAAATAAAATTTATGATTAATTTTTAATTTTAATTAAAATAAATTTTTTAAATGAAATAAATAATTATATTTTATTAAAATATTATTATTTAAATATTAATCCTTTTTATTATATTGGCTTTTAATATTTACTTTTTGAATAAAATTTTTCAAATTAAAATAACATTTATATTTAAAAGTTTAAAAAACATTAATATAAATTTTTAAATATATATTATTTTATTCTTTTATTATTAAAAAGTTTAATATAAAAATTAAAAAATTATGTTTAGAATTATTATAATATGTAAATATATAAAAAAAAAGTATTTTAAATATTAAAATTTTAATTATCTATTTAATTTTTGATTTAATTATAATTATATTAAAAAAATTAAATAAATTAATAAAAATATAATAAATATAGAAAAAAAAGCTTTAATCATAAAATATAAAAACTATAATATAAATCTTTTTTGTTAACTAAAAAGAATTATTATATAAAAAATAAATATAAATATATTTATATAAAAAAAAATTATATAATATAAAAAAAAATTAAATAAAATAATATTAATAAAATTAATTTAAATATTTTCTTAAATTTAAATAGAAAATAATACAAAAAAATACAAATTACTCATTATAATATAATAAAAATTATTATATATTACAATAAATAAAAATAAATATTATTATGAAAAAAAAATTGTTATTAAATTAAAATATTATTTTGTAAAAAATGAAATTGTTATAATTTTAAAATAAAAATATTAAGGATATATATTATTAATATATTTAAAAATAAATAAAAAAAAAAAAATATTCATTAAAATTACAAACATATACATATTATATTTAATATAATATAAATATTTAATATTTAAAAGTTTAATTATTAAAATATTGAATAATTAAATAATTAAATAATTGAATAATTAAATATTTGAATATTTAAAAATTTAAATAATTCAATATTTCAATATTTCAATATTTTAATATTTAAATATTTGAATATTTAAATATATATATATATATATATATATATATATATATATATATATTTTAACTCTTTTATTTGTATGTATATATAGGTATATATCTATATATTTATATATTTTTTTTTATTTTTAATATTATCTTTTATTTATTTATTTCTTAAATATAAATTAATATTTTTATTTTTTATAAATTTGAAAATTATTTAATTAATCCTTTATTACTATATTTATATAATTTTTTTTTTTTTATATAAATTAATTAATTTATTAAACTATATCCAATATTTTTATCATATTTTATATTTATATTTTTATAATATTTTTTTATTATATATATATATATTTTTTTTATTTTCTATTAGTTTTATGATTTAAATTTTTTTTTTTTAATATTATTTTTTTTTTATTTTAATATTTTTTTTTTTATAGCATTATATTATATTTTCTGAATATTAAATATAATTATTTATTAATCAATAATTTTTTATAATATTTTAAGCATTCTTTTTAAATTATGTATCATTTTAACAGATTTAATTTTTTTTTTTTTTCTTTTAAAAAAATCAACTTCCTTTATAAAAATGTAATTAGTAATTTTATCGACTAATACTTTATTCATTATAATATGATTTCTTACAGTTATTGAATATATATATTTTTTTTTTTTATTGAATGTAATTTTTCGTGTATTTAAAGAATATAATATATTATTTTTATTATATATTAGTAATAACAATATTTTAACTTTACATATAAATAAATATATGAATATTTAAAATTATTATTTTGAATTATTAAATATATATATATATATATATATATATATATATATATATAAATATAGTTATTTTATATATATTATATATTAATACAATCCATTAACTATATTATTATTTAAGAATTAATTATTTAATTTTTTCATTATTATAAGATTATATCAGCTAAACCTTTAGGATTGTCAAAAGTTACTTAATGTCCAGCCCCTTCAAGTCTTAGAAGTTATAATTTAACATTTTTGTATTAATTTGTTTTGGTTATTCTCTCTGCACCTTTAGAATTCATCCAATCAATATTCGGTTCTCCATAAATAAAATAAACTTAATTTTAAAAATCGTCTCTATTAATTTCTGAATAGTTTTCATTTGATTAAAATATTTCCTCAATTGAAAAGCCATCTTTAGCAGCCACATAACTAATTAAATTGACTAACTAATGTATAAAATATTCAGTACTATCAGGTAATTAGTACATATTTTTAATGAAATCTTGCCAAAGTTATTTTTCCGATTCTTTTTTAATTTTTAATCTTTTATTTATAGCTTTCTAAATTATAAATTTGGTTGGAATATACCATTTTTTGAGAATTTAGCTTGGGGTACTTTTATTTTTTTATACACTATGTATCATTTTGAGTAAAATTCTAAAGGAAAACTTGGGTTGCTCTTATATGTATTTTTCAATTTCTTCATCGTTTTTAAAATTGTATTTTTAGTTACATTTTGTCATTCCCATAGGAGATAAAAGGAATAATTATTCTATAGTTTCCCTTTTTTTCCAGAAATAATTAAATGCAATATATCCGCCAAAAGAATGACCTGCAATTGATATTTTCTCAAAATTTTTAATCACTTTTTAACGCCATTAGTCAATTGTTTCAGTGAAAAAACTAATCACTTAGGCTGTATTTTCTTCTATTTTATATTATTATCGATCCGAAAGACCCATTCCGATGAAATCAAAAGCATAAACAGTATATTTATCACTTAGATCTTTTAAAATTTTATAAAAAGTTAAAGAGCTGCCCCCAAATCCATGTAACAGTAATATTTTTTTATTTTCAGTATTTGTATTTAAATTGTGGTTTCTTTTTGAAATTTCGTAGGTATGTAAAAATGTAGGATTTCCTTGTATATTTATAAATATGTCGTATATGTAAATATCTGAGTTTAACTTTAGTTCAGATTCAGTTTCAATTAATTTTAATTCAGCATCAAGGGAATTTTAATAACATTTTAATTGTGCTTCAGTATATTTTGAATGGTTTCTTAAATGATTTATTGTTATTTAAGTGCTATTTTAAAATAGTTCTAAATTCATTTAATATATATATTAAATAAATATTA
>NW_004086484.1:3575-9876 GCF_000220395.1 Ichthyophthirius multifiliis
AATTTTTTTTATATATTTTTTTTTTTTAAATTCATTTATTAAAATAGCAATTTTATATTTTTCAATTCTTTAAAAATTTATAAAATTATTCATAATTGCTATATACCTTAATTTTAAGGATTAACTGTATATTTATTAATTATATATTTTTTTTTATTCTTTTAATTATTTTTTCTCGAATTATTCTTTTATTTTTTTATTTTCTTATTAATTTCTTTTTTATATATATATTATATTTTATATAAGAATTCATTATAAAATGTATAATAGAAATTAATTGTTTTTCTTATTTATAAATAAATATATTCTAAATTTTTTATATATTTTATGATATTTTTGAAATGATAAGGTAAATACAATTATTATAAAATAAAATATAATATAATATCAATAATCTTTTTATTCTTTAAAAGTAACTTAATTTTCAATCATATCTACTAAAGATTTCCTATTTGCTTAAAACGCAACATTTAATGCTTCGGCTAAATTTTATTTTGTTTATAATAAATTGGCTTCTAATTCAGTATTTTATTATTGATAAAACTTTACTTATTGTTAATGTTATAAATTTAGAGTTTTAACTTATTAAATTTCAAGAAGATATTTTTATTCATTTTCCTTTTTTTTTTTTATTTAATATAAAAAAATTAAAGTAACATTAAAAGCTTTAATTTATTTTTCTAAATTAGCGAATTAATTCTAAATCGTTTGATTCTTTTCTTTATAAGAACTATTATTTTAATCAATAAGATTTTAAAGGCTTTCATTTTTTAATGAAATATTAATATTTTCATCTTTTAATTATTTAATAGTCTATTCATAAAGTTAATTAGCTTCTTTTAAATATTCTATTTATTCTTTATAAATTTTTTCATTTTCTTAAAGTTATTAAATTACAATATTATTATTATTTTCTTCTCTACTTTATTCATTTTAATTAAATGAAATTTTCTATTTAACTGAAGATTTTTAAAGAATTAAATCATTATTTTCATTATTTTTACTAGAAAATAAATTATTAAAAGAACCTGCTCCTTTTTACATATTAATGTGATCTTTTCCATTATAATCTAAGCTTTAAATAAGTTAATTTTAAATGTTATTTACTAAATTAAAATTATTTGTATTTTTTTTTTATGCTCTTTCTTTTCGCTTTATATTACTTCCGAACTTTTTCCATCTATTTAAATTTCGTTTTGGGAATTATCATCCACTGAATTACAATTATTGAAAAAATTATCGAAATTCACACTTTTCTAGCTATTTTTTTATGATGATACTTAACTTGAATCTTATATTGAGTTTTCTGGTTAAAACCCAAATGTATATTTTTGTTAATATTTTTGGTTATAAGTGTTTTCTTCCTATTTTTAAGGTAAACTTTTTTCTATATTTTTTGACTTTCCTTTATTATTGTTTTGGTAATCTTCTAAAATATCTTATTCTTCTTTTTAGTTGTTAAATAGATTTTTGGAAGAGTCTTTTTAATATAAATTTTTAGCTTTTTCCTCTTGATCTTCCAGTTTTTTTGTTTAATCTTCTATTTATTATTGCATTATGTTAATTCGGTTTTATTATAATTTATAGTCTTTTTCTAAATCCGATTTGTCGTCTTTTAATTATTATATTTGTAAATCAAAAAACTATATTTAATTAACAAATTTCATTTAAATGTCATCCAAATAAATTTAATGTTATAATTTTATTTGATCAATTTATTCTAATAATTATTCTATTTGAGATTTTAGTTGTTAAATTTCTTTTTATTATTAAGATATGGTTAGTTCTTTACTTTAAATCTTATTTTTATTTTATATATTTTTTGTTATATATATTTTTTTTACTTTATTCTGTAATAATTAAAATTCATCTGTTTGGTTTTCAATTTAAAGAATTACGTTTTCGTATTATAATTGAATTTTAGTATTTTCTTCTTTTAATATTTGTAGTTATTTTTATAATTTTTCATCTTCTTTTACTTATATTGTATTTGTTTAGATTTCTTTCTATTTTTATTTAATAAAAAAAATATTAATACTCTTTATTTTATTTTTACATTTATATTAGATTTAATTTAAATACTAGTTGCTGGAGTTTATGTTTTTTAATTAAAATAAGATAAAGAACTATTCAATTATTATATTTGAATACTTGAGTCATTGAGTTTTTATAATAAATCTTCTCTTTTTTAATTTTATTCACTTAATTACTATATAAGCTTTTTTGTTAAATTTTATAAATGTAAAAATATATAAAATTTAATATTTTTTTATTTTTTTATTTTTTTACATATTGTTTCTCTTATGTTATATTTTTAATTAACTCTTATTAGGATTTTATGTGTTAACTATTTTCATTTTAAAGAATTTAATATTTTTAAATTTCATTTTGTAAAATGAAATTTTGTTGCACTAAAAGTTAATATTCACTATTTAATTTTAAAAGTTATAAGTTTTCACTTTTTATATTATTATATTATTATAATAATTATTAATATTATATATTAATATTTTAATATTCTATTTAATTAGATGAATTTGAAGCAATAGTTAAAAACTAAATATCTTAAAATTCTTTATTTATAATTTAATCATATTCACTTTGATTTTTATTATCATTACTTTAGTTATTTATATTATTTTTAATAATATTAGAAATATTGTTATTATTTATATTATTATTACTAATATTATTTTTATTACTAATATTAAGTTTATTACTTAAATTAGAAATATTGCTATTATTATTAATATTATTATTACTATTATTACTATTATTACTATTATTGCTAATATTACATATATTTTTATTATTATTATTGATATTAAATGCATTATTGTTATTCGTATTAATTTTATTATTATTATTTATATTAATATTACTGTTATTATTATTATTTATATTATTATTACTGTTATTATTATTATTTATATTATTATTACTGTTATTATTTCTATTTTAACTATTATTACTATTATTGCTAATATTACATATATTTTTATTATTATTATTGATATTAAATGCATTATTGTTATTCGTATTAATTTTATTATTATTATTTATATTAATATTACTGTTATTATTATTATTTATATTATTATTACTTTTATTATTATTATTTATATTATTATTACTGTTATTATTTCTATTTTAACTATTATTATTTTAAATATATATGCTTTAATCTAACTCCTATTTTTTTTATTATTATTAACTTATATTGATATTTATATTTTATCCTTTATATGAAACTTCTTAATTATTTTTTAATTATTATTCATTATAAGAATTAAAATTCTCTTCTTTTTATTTAAAATTGCTAACATTAATTGTTTTTTAGATAATATTATCATTTATAATATTTTATTATTTTTGTTCTGTTTATTTATTTTAATTAAAACTTTTATTATTATTTTTTAATTTATATTTGCCTTCGTTTTATATTTTTTCTTACTTTTAGATATTTAAATATTATTATAATATTCCATCATCATGATCTTCAAAATTGTTATTTTATATTTCTTTTTAATTTTTATTAGTTTTTATTTATGCTGTAAATATTAATTAATTCTATTCATCTATAACTTCTCTGTTTCTTTATTTTCTTCATAAAATTCATTATTAAATTCTTCTTCTTCTTCTTCCTATTATTATTACATATTTAATGATAAATTATTTAATTTATAAGCCAAATCAGAATTATTGATTTTCTATTTTTAAATTTCTTTTAATCTTAAGCTTTCTAATATGTATTAATTTTATTTTTAAACTTAAAGTTTTTAAAGGAAATTTCTTTTTTCTTAAAGTTTTTATTATTATTATTTCATCTCGTTTTTTCGTTACTTTTTGTCTATAACTGCTTGCTGTACTTAAATTTTTCCTTTTTAAACTGATTTTTGTTTATGCGCTTTTTCTATTTCTTTTGTTAAACTACTTGTTTTATTTAAACGAGAAGAAGAATACAATTAAGTGTTATTTTTTGAACTTTTTTCTTGTTCTTAATTTATTTATTACTGTTAGTTTGGTTTTCCTTTTATAGCTTTATCTTTATTTATTTTTATTATATTAGATTTTTTAACTAGAGTTGATTTGTTTGCTATTTAGACAGATTTATCTCCTTTCTCAATACTTATTTCGTTCTCGTATTGTATTGCTGCTATTTGTGAATCGTTATTTATTGTTTTTTTTATGGAGAAATTATAGTCGTATCTAATTTTATTAATTTACTTATATATATATATATATATTATACTTTATATGATTGTATTTTCATTTATTAAATTTTCTTGGTCTTATTATGCTTCTTTTTTTTTTTTAATATTTTTTATTAATTCAATATTTACTTTTAACATTATATTAAAAAAAAAATTTTGCTGTTTTAATCAATACAGTTTTATATTTAAACATCGTTTTCATATTTTACATTTGTATTTACATACTTCGATAATTGTATTTTTAAAGAACCTATTATTTATTTTTAATCATTTTTCCAACTATTAATAAAAATATCAACCTTTTTATTTAAATAATTAGTTTTGTTATTGCTTTTTTTATTTATTATGATATTTTTAGTATATATATATATATATATATATATATATATATATATATATATATATATATATATATATACATTCTTTTTACATATTTTACTTTAAATTTTTTTTTATTCGTCATAAATAAGTGTTGATGTAAAATAAAAAGTTTCATTTATATTGATATTATTTTGATTTTCTTGTAATAATATTTTCTTGTTTCTTATGTTATCATTCCTTGTTATCTATATAGATATATTGATTATTTAAAGTTGAATTCGTCTATTATATTTATAAATGAAGTACCTTTTTCAATAAAATTGATATATAGATATTTTTTATGGCAAATTAGTAATTAAATTATGAAATGTTAATTCAAAATTAAGTTTTTAAGATTATAGCATATTTAAATGTATTTTATAAAAAAAATAAAAAATGATGTATTATATTATTATTATTTTTTAATTTTTTTATAGAAATTTATTTTATTAAAAGAAAAAATTTAATTTATTAATATGAAAAAAAATATAATTTCTTAATAAAATTTTATAAAAAAGTATGATAAATTTAATATATATATATATATTTACAAATAAATTATGATAATTAATTTTTATTTTTTGTTTCAATAATTTATAGATTGGTTTAATTATTTTCTAAATTTAACACATTTTTATGCATGATCTTTTATAATATTAACTATATTTTATTATTTATTTTAAGTATTATTATTTCTTTTTTATTTACAAGAAATCACTTTATCAATGCTTTAATTATACCTTTTTTAAGGTAGTTATTTGTTTTTTTAATTATTAACTAATTATTTAATTTAATTAAGGATATTTTGTTCTTTATTTTATTAAAGAGAATTACATCCTTCACATTAGCTTCTACTTATTGTTTTTTTTTATTTTAAATATTTTAATTTCTTACTGTTTAGTCATTAGATTATATTCGATTTGAACTAAAAATTTAATTATCATTTAATAAAGAGTAATTATTCAAAGATTTAAGATTTTATTCATTTAAATATTAAAAATAATTATTTATTCCATAAACTTTTATTCTATTTTTTTAATTATATGCGTTTATTAATTCATCGAATTTTTTTATTTAATATTTATTATTATTTGCTTCTTATTCATTTTTCATATTTAAAAAAGAATAATTGTTTATTGTTTCGTTTTAAAATTAAAATTAAAATTATTAATTATTTATAGATTCATTGATATTAGTTTTTTTTGAAAAAACGCTATTATTTATTATTTCTTATTGTTTCTCTTATTTTTTTTTTTAATAATATGATTTTGGTTATTCTTCTTAATTTTAAATTAAAGAATTTTGTATATTTTTTTGATTTTAAATGGAATTACCAAAATATTAAAATATATTATTTTTCGGAGAAGATTAGCAACGCTTATTTATTTAAAATATTTTACTTTATTGAATATCTTTCGGATTTTAAATTATACTTATATTATTCTCTTAATTAAAATTTTTATCTTCGTCATGTTTTAATTCAAATACACACCTTAGTAAATTTGTATTTTCATAATTTTATGTCTAGTATATTGAAGATTGTCTATTTTCTTTATTTTATTCATTTTAATTTTTATTTTTAAAGTCTTGTTTGATATTCTAATAATACTTTTTATTCTGAATATGTATATTACATTATAATTTTTTTATTTTTTTAACAGTTTTTAAAAGTTTTTTTTTTTTTTTTTTTTTAATTTTTTTAAATTTTTTTTTTTAAATTTTGTTAA
>NW_004087785.1:0-3393 GCF_000220395.1 Ichthyophthirius multifiliis
ATAGTATATAAAAATTATTATTAAATTTTATATTTATATATTCAATTAATGTAATTAATAAATATTAATATATAAAAAATTTTAAATTTATTTATTGTGGAAAATATAAGAAAAAAATATATATTAATAATTTTAAGATTATTTAAACAATAAATAAAAAAAATTTAAATGAAAAAGAAAAATTTTATGCAATAATAATGAAATTTAATATAAAATATAAAATAAAAATTATTTTAAAAAATTATAAAGTTATAAAAAATAATTAAAAATAAACATAAGATTAATAATAATAATAATAATAATAATAATAATAATAATAATAATTATAATAATTATTATAATAATAATAAGAAAATTTAAAATAAGATAATAATATTATTTATAATATTTGTTTTTTAAAATTTAAACAATAAAAAATTATTTATTATAATTTTTTTTAATTAAATAATTAGATTTCGTTTTTATATATTTAAATACTTTTTATAAATATTTATGTAAAAAACTGGTATATATATATTTTAATTGATATTATGAATGTTTAAATTATAAATTAATTTATTTTCTTTTATAATTTTTTTTATGTATTTTAATTATTAAAAAAATAACTTTTTTATATTAAGTATTTTAATTAATAATAATTTAAATTTATATAAGAAATTATATAATTTAAAATTGATCAAATTTATAATTTATTCAAAAAAGATATTTTATATATTAAAATTTAAATATTAATCTTTTTAATATTTTTTTACTAAATAAAAAAAAAAATGATGCCAAATCAATAAATAAACAATTTTAATTAATTATTTAATAATTAATAAACAAAAACTCAATAAAATAATATTATTTATATGAATTAATAAAATAAATCATTGATTAATATTTCGAAAGATTTAAAAAATAATAATTTAACTAATAGTATCAAAAAGAGTTAAGTAAAACTTGAAACAAATGATGATAATAGTAATCAAAGTATAATATAATTATAATAATAATAAATATAATTATAAAGTGGATAATAATAATAATAAATAATAAGTATATAAAGTGAAAGTTAATAATAGAATGCAGAAATTTAATAATAAAATTTTATATTAAATGAATAGCAATTAAATGAGAAATTTTTTAATAAAATAAAATATTTTTTTACAGATTATTAAGGGTAGCTTAAATTGAAATATATATTAACATTAAATAAAATAAAAGGAAAAATTTGTTAAACATTTTAAGAAATTTACCAAAAAGAAACTTTAGAATAAATTAAAGATAAAAAATTGATTGAATTTATAGAAATTTTAAATTATGATTAAAATAAAGAAAAAGAATTAAAAAATATATTTTGTAATTTTTTAATAAATGTAGAGAATAAATATCGTTTATAACTTTAAGATATTATAAAATAAGGAGTAGAAGAATTTGAATAAGAAATTACCAATATTCCATAATAATAATAGAATTTAAAAGCAAAGTATTTTAATATCACTTAAAATGATATGGAAGAATACATTTTATAATAAAAATAAATGTAAAATTAATAATTAAACCAAAATTTAAGTGAATAAAATTCAATATTAAGTCAAGAACAAGATTAATAAAAATAAAGTTAGCAATTATAAATTTAATAAGTAGAAAATTCTCAAAAACAAGCAAATTTTTAAATAGAAAAATACACTTAGGAAGAAAAAGATTATTCATAAGAAAATGATTCTTATGATTTAATATAAGAATAAAAAGAAGATTAAAAATAAATAAAAAAATAAAAAAAATAAAAAAATATATTAAAAAGTCAGAAGTTAGAGAAATGAATATTAAATTAATTATTTTAAAAATATTGAATTTGTTTAAAAATTAAAATATTAATTTAAAATTCCGAAAATAAATAAATTTAATTAACCTTATATTAAATATGATAATTTTACTTAACATAATTAAATAGGAATGAAATTATAAAATAATAATAAAACATATTTATTAAGATTTTAAATATAATCAAATTAATAGAAATATTATTTTTTATTTGGAATAGTAAAGTCTTTAAAAGGTTTTTATAATAATTAAGATAAAAACAGTGCTTTAATTTTTCTAACTAGCGTATACATTGTAGTAAATATATAGAAATTATTAAAGGAGAGCATTTATGCAGTTCAAAGCTTCAATATTCATTTAATGAATATCAATTTATAATAGATTGTAATCAAAAGTAATTAGTTATATCAGATTTTCCTTTAAATAAAAATAAAAATGTAATCAAATTAAATAATATTTAATAATCAAATTAAATGTATTTCACAAATTGTGTTTATGTAATTTTTAAAATATAAGGGCTTTAAGGAGATTAAGGAATTTTAACTTATATCGAAGGAATATGATTATATAAATAAAAAAAAATATTTGAGTATATAGGCATATATAAAAAATTATAAAATTAATATAAAAAAAACATTTATAAATAAAAATAATATTTATATATGAATAAAAATATTTATAAGTTCAAAAATTTTTTTAATAATTTTTTATTATTCAAGATAATGATATAAATGTATTATATTAATTAAGATTAATAATAAAAAAAAACTTATAAAATATATAAAATAATAGAATTACAATTTAAAATTTAAAATTATTTAAAATATAATTTTAAATATATTTTAACAGATAAATAATATTAATTATGACAAATTTTTTATTTTAGATAGAATATAAATATATAATTTAAAAATAAAAATAAATTAAGAAATAATAATACAAAATAGTTTGATATTAATGAATAATATAATTTAGTAAAAAATTAAATAATAATATAATAAATTATAATAATAAAAATAATAATAATAAAAATAATAGTAATAATAAAAATAATAATAATAATAATAATATTAATATTAATATAAAAATTAAAAAATGGATAAATAATAATATTTAAAAATTTATTATTTATTTTATAATAATTATTTTATAATTTAATTAATTATATTTAAATCATTTAAATATTTTATTAAAAAATGTATTTGTTAAAGATTGTATTTTATTTTTATATATAAAATATAAATTCTATAATAGTATATATTTATAAATAAAGATATTTTCAATTAATACATAATATCTAATATATAATATATAATATATTATATATATAAAATAACATATATTTTATTTTATTAAATAATTAAGTAAAACTTTAAATATATTATACAAAATTCTTAAAATATTTAATAAGATAATAAGTAAGAAAAAAATTATTGATTTTTTTAATTAATTAATATATATGTTTTTTTTAAATAAAAATATTTTTAATAAATTTATAATACAAAATTACAAGTTTTTAATAAATATTAATAATAATAATAATAATAATAATAATAATAATAATAATAATAATAATAATAATAATAA